>NC_045445.1:5509908-5555654 GCF_002776525.5 Piliocolobus tephrosceles | reverse complement strand
AACCTGCACGTTATGCACATGTACCCTAGAACTTAAAGTATAATAAAAAAATAAAAATAAAAAATAAAAATACAGGTAGCACTTAAAAAAAAAAAAAAAGAAAATGCCATAAATTGGATGGTTTATAAAGATGGATAGTTGTTTCTCACAGTTCTAGAGGCTGAGAAATCTAATTTCAAGGCAACAGCAGATTTGGTGTCTGCTGAGGGCCTGCTCCCTGATTCATAGTCAACTATCTTCTTGATGTGATTTCAAATGGTAGAAAGAGCAAGGAGGGTCTCTCTCTCGGACCTCTTTTATAAAAACACTAATCCCATTCATAATGGCTCCCTCTCAGGACCTAACACCTCCCAAATGCTCCACTTCCTAATATCATCACCTTAGGTGTTAAGATTTCAACTTAGGAATTTTAGGGGGACACACATATTCAGTGCACTTAACTTAGTGAGGTTAACCAGCTTTAAATACGGTTAAGGACTATTTCTATACCTACTTGTGAATTGCCTGCTAATGTTTTTTTCATATTTTTCTATTAGATTTGGGTCCATTGTCCAAAAATTTGTTAGTTTTTACATATTAGGGATATTAGGCCTGTAAGCCACACATATTTGTAGCCCTCTACATTATAATTTTTCCCCAATTTGGCAGTTGTCTTCTGATTTATTTCATGTTGTGTTTTGTTTATCCTTCTAAAATTTTAAGAAATGTAATGCATTTTGAGTGAGTAGGCAATCAGTGGACACCAGGAAGTAAGTGCATCACAGGACACCCTGGGAAGTCCCACTATGCCAAATAGATGTGTACTCAGGTGAGGACCACAAACTGGCTCAATTTGCTAGTCAATTAGGAACCTAAGGCCTGGGGTAAACCCCACCATGCCTTTCCTCTAGGTCCATAAACCCGAATGAGAGATCCTCTATTTGGGGAGCTACATGGACAGGACTTGATCACATAGTGTTTCCTTCAGGAAGCTGGAAGCTTGTTATAACCACAGCCAACTTCGTAAGCATGCAACTTATACACTCACACAGGGCCTGAAGCTTACAAGGGCTCTGTGTACTTGGTTTAATTACTGAGGAGTCCTGAATTTTGTAATAATTTTTGAACAGGAGTCATATTTTCATTTTACACTTGCCTTGAAAATTAGGCAATTGGTTTCTTCCCCACCCTCAGCCTTCTAGAATCAGGATTTCTGTGGTGAGTGCTAGACCTAGAAGTAAAAAGGCTTCAGTCTCATTGCGCTACTACTTCCCAGCTGCAAACAATTCTGTGACTCTCTCCTCCTATTTCACATGGGAAACACATAAAGACATAGACAGAAAACAAATATGTTCCTCAGGATACTCTCGCCAGCAGGTCCTCATGCTGGCCTGCTGTGACTTCCAATCTGGCACGCTTGCAAAACCAAGACACCAGCTGTTGGAGTCTCCTGTCTGTATCAGGAAAACTCATATGGAACTTGTTCTTTCACTTTCCAGTTGAACTTATACCTTGAAACCACAGGCAGCCCGGCAAGTAGGCAATATGGACTGACTCCTGGAGTTGAAATCCTTGAATACCCTTCACTTCTAAGTTCTGAAATGAGGCTATGATCTGCTGGAGTATTGTGGTATCCTTTGCCTCTGAGTCAGAGGAAAGGAACTGGCAAAGGCTTTGTAGGTTGTCAGGACATCAAAAGGCCCTTATGACCTTTTTATAATTGTAAAGGATTCAGCAAGATTTGGATGAGATTTTGTCTCAAGCACTCACAAATTCTACCATGAGGAAAAGGTGATGAGCAAAATATGTTGGTCAGATGTCAAAAGCAGCAGAGTATACATGACTCCAGATGAAACCTCACTTTTCTTTCCCAGGTATGGATCAAGCCAAATGGAAGTGCTTTATCTGTTTGGAAACCTGGATTTTTACCATCTGGTCCAACAGTCATGAAAATCTGAGAAAGCAGCTTTCAAACACTAGTGACCAGATACCCTGGAGAATGATACATTCAGGGCAGCTTTTTTCATACCTTCGTTTTCTAACCTGTTAGCTAAAAGGGTTCTTGCCTGCCACAAAAGCCATGTCATCTATGTCTTTCATAGATGTTTCAAGTTGATAGTGACCCAAGTACAGCAAAAGGGCATTTTTGTACCTTTTAGGAATTGCCTAAAGGTGTTCCTTTTTGTATTGCCTCTTCTGCTCAGCTTCTTCCAGGGCTGAAGATGAGCACGAGGGTCCCACTTCCTATGTGTCTTGTGGCATGACAGCTCCAAACCATACCAGCATTCCCATGTCCCCTTACATTTAGGCAATTTTTAAAAATGGGATGTCCAGGAATTGCTGAAATTTGGAGGGAGATTGATTGTACTCATTCTGTGTGTTTAGAGATGAAGCATTAGGACAAATGGGCTTGGCAGTTGTGGGACAGGTACCTACCCCTGCCAAGACACTTCAATTCTGACCTGTGACAGAGTTCTTGGGAAAGCTAGCTGAATCAATCTCCCAGGCCTTTATTTGTGACATGTAGTGGTAGAGGCTCATTCACAGGTGACAAAGATCTAAGTATGCTTGGTGAATGGAGTACTGGCTGGTCTGCCATGTGAAACAATGGAAGCAATCACTTTTGGGGTGCTTTAACTCTTTAGGCCCCTATGATATAATTTGGTGGTTACCTGATTCGTGAGCCACTAATGTCCTGATTTTTCACCAATAGAAGCAGACCCCTTTTTTTGAAAAGACTGCTAAACACTGATTATCATGCAATGATCTCTGAGGCAGGCTGCACCAGTAGCAGTTTCCAATCCTCCTCCCAGCTTTCTCTCATTGGAGAGATCAGTATCCAGAAGTATACGACTCCCTGAAGTGAAACAGATTCTAATCAGAAATAAGTAAACATATTTCCTCTTAACAAACAAAAATGCTTCAAACTGAGAAGGCAGAAAGGCAAACACAATTCCCTTCCAAAGACAAACAAAGCCTCCAAATTGTGTGGTTCCACACTGGTGTCTTTAAAGATCTTACATTACTTCTGTAATGTGCAAACTTGCTGTATATAAAAAATGTAATATGCAAAAAAATTTTTAAATTATAATCCAACTCTCACCCATTAAAGCAAAACAAAACAAAAGAGAAAATAACAAGTGTTGGCAAGGATGAAGAGCAAAGGGAAAACCTGTGCACTGCTGGTGGGAAGATAAATTGATACAGTCACTATGAACAACAATATGGAGGTTCCTCAAAAGCTAAAAATAGAACTACCCATGATTCAGCAATCCTACTACTGGATATTTATCCAAAGAATATAAAATCAGTATACTGAAGAGATATTAACACTCCCACATTCATTTCAATATTATTTACAATAGCCAAGAGGTGAAAATAATGTAAATGTTCAACAAATGAATGAATAAAGGAAATGTGTTATATTCATACAATGCAACATTCACCCTTTTTTAAAAAAACAGAAGTCCTATCATGCTACAATATGAATGAAACCTGAGCACATTAGATTAAGTGAAATAGGCCAATCACAGAAGGGCAAATATTGCATGAATACACATATATGAAGTATTTGAAGTAGTCAACCCATAGAAACACAAAGTAAAATGGTGGTTGCCAGGGGCTGGAGTTAGAGGGGAAAGGGAGGTTGCCGATCAATGAGTATACAGTTTTGGTTGTGCAAGATGAAAATAAATTCTATAAATCTGCCATGTAACAATGTGCATATAGTTATCTATACTGTACTGTACATTTCAAATTTATTAGGATAATATATTTGATGTTATGTGTATTCTTTTTAACCAAAGTATAAAAAAGTAATTTATTTGCAGAAGCATCAACAGTAGCTGCAAGTGGTCGGCTGCAGTGGGCTTGTGATGGGCCCAAATGATGCTCTCCAACTCTGAATCAAACTCAGGGGACATAGGGGACCCAGGGCCACTCTAGGCAACAATCTTACTACCCTTCCAACTTCACCCATTTTTTCATTATCTGTTAGGCTATATCACTCCTCTTCTTAAATGAGAAAAATAAGACTATATGTCTAGCAACATCTTGAAAGGCCACTTAAATCACCTATGTCTTTAAACACAGCTCAAGTATAACATGGGCTCTGACAGGCCATGAAGAGTAGAACTGGCAAGATAAAGACTGGGGATGAAGCGGGTAGCCAGATGTCTTAGTCTATTGAAGTAGTTATAACATAATACCATAAGCAATAGAAATTGATTTCTCATAGTTCCAGAGTCTGGCAGTCTGAAATCAGGGTGCCAGCATGGTTGAATTCTGGTGAGGACCCTCTTCTTGGTCATGGAATGCTGTCTTCTTGTGTCCTCACATGGCAGAAAGATAGCAAGCAAGCTCTCTGTGGCCTCTTTTATAAGGGCACTAATCTGGTTCAGGAGGACTTTACCCTTACGACATAATCACATGACTCCCACAGGCTCCATCTTTAAATACCATCAAATTGAGGGTAGAGATAGCACCATATAAATTTTGTGGGCGCACAAATATTCAGTCCACAGCACGGGGCTTTGAGCTTCACCAGTGAGCCTCATGGGTCATTGATTCCGCTGAGTCTAGGGCCAGTGATTCTCAGGATGGCTTCTAGCTGCAATTGATAGTGTTTGATAAGGAGAGTCCCAGCATTTCAGAGCCAGAACAGCACACTTGACTGATTTTATTTATGTGCCATTCATGATTGTATTAGTCCATTCTCACACTGCCATAAACAACTACCTGAGACTGGGTAATTTATAAAGAAAAGAGGTTTAATTGACTCACAGTTATACAGGCTATACAGAAAGCATGGCTGGGAAGGCCTCAGGAAAGTTACAATCATGGCAGAAGGCGAATGAGAAGCAAGCACATCTTACCATGGCGGAGCAGGAGAGAGAGACCTAAGGCGGAACTGCTACACACTTTCAAAACAACCAGATCTCGTGAGAACTCTATCACAAGAACAGCAAGGGGAAAGTACACTCCCATGATTCAATCACCCCCTTTCAGGCTCCTCCTTCAATACGTAAGGATTACAATTCAACATGAGATTTGGGTGGGGACACAGAGCCAAACCCTATCAATGATACTGTCCCCTCGTGCACTTGCTCAGTCATTCATAACACACACATTTTCATGCCTTCTGTGTATCTGACACTGTGTCAGGCCCAGAGGGAATGGTAGAGAAAGGTGACCAGAGGAGCACAAGAGAAAATCTTTTGACCTGGGCTCTAGATCAATACTTCTCTACCCATAAAACCACAGATTTTTGAGGGGCTTTGGAGTTAATGAAGAAGGTTCAGCATGGAAAGCAAGCACCAACTCTGGACTGAATAAATAGTATAAGTGATTCACAGAGGTACTATAGCATAGTGGTCAAGAGCTGGGGCCCCAGAGCCAGACTGCTTGGGCTCAAATCCCAGTTCTGACATGTGGGTAGTTTCTTCATTTTGTCATGCCCCTGTTTCCTCATCTATATAATTGAAATAAATAATAACATTTACCCAAGTGTTAGCATATGTGAAGCATATAAATATTTGATTATTATTACATGTGTGTCACATTTTTTCAAATGTCTCTAGATGCTATTATAATAAATTAAATATAAATTTGTTTTGTAATATAACCTAATGTAGCTTATGGTTATTCTGCATTTTCTCAGTCAACTGATGCCAAAAAGCATAAATATTTTCAAGAGAGGATATTATGATTTATTTGTATGTATGCAACAAAAGATGGCACAAACCTCCTTGATGCCATTGCCCCATGATTCTGGTGCTTTCCAGCCATTTCCTTACATAGACAGAGTCTAAGATTAGGGACTGGCTAGGTCCAGTTTCTCATTCCAGCTCTGCTCTGTCAAGCATTCAAAAACATTTATTAAGAAACTAATTATACAAGGCCCTGGGTGAAATACTACCTTTTACCTGCAAACCCTGCAACAAATTAGTTCATCTGCCTAAATATCATTTTTAATCTGTAAAGCCGACATGTAACTTCCAGTTAATTTTGAAAATTAGAGGAGTAATACATGTAAAATCATCTAGCACAGTGCCTGGCACAGAAACCATGCCCAAGAAATATATATTTTCTTTCTAACTCATGATATGACAGTTGAGAAATGGCTGCATAACCTGCCTAATCCTTTAAATATGAGAAATTATATTTGGTTTCATGATAGTCACAGAAGTGAAATGTACCCTGCTCTATTCAAGCACGGGTTGGGGATCGTATAAAAATGAGATCCCATAAAGCATATCCTGGCTATGGGCTGCTGCTGCCCTTTATGGAGAAGAATCCAGCACACAAACACTGGTTAGGAGAGACTCTAACCTAGAAATGCTCAGTGGCTCAGAACTTAATCAGTTGGGTGTCAACATTTAGTTATGAATATGGCTTCTAAGGATTTCTACTCTATATCAATATCCTTTAGATAAACATCCAGCCTGAAAGGGCAAAGGGAGAAGGAGCATGGCTCTGAATTCTAGGATGAAGGATAGGAGGATGGATGGAGGCAGACCAGGAACATCAATTAACCCCAATCATGTAACACTCATTTGTAATTTCATCCCTGTGGTTTACATGGCATTAGAGTCTATGCATGAAGAACACTGCAGTAATGATGATAAATCCCTACCACATCAGGGATCAGGGTGACATGTGCTATGAGCTTCCTGGAAAAAGGTTACATATCCCCCAACCTGGCATAGAGGATATAGAAATGAACAAGTTGGATAATGACCCTTCCCTCATGGAGCTTATAGTCTAGTAGAGGGACAGATAACAAACACATGAATATACAACATCAGGTGGTACTAAGCACTATGAAGTAAACTGAATCAGGGCAAGAGGTCCATGACTGACATATTTGAGGCTGGGGGTAAAGGTGCTCTTTTAAGATAGAGGGGTGAAGGAAACTGTCTCTGGGGAGGTAGCTTGGAACAGAGGCGGGTATGTGGTAAGGGAGGAAGCCTTGTGAGGATCTGGGGAAAGTGTCTCAGTCAGATGGCAAAGCTTTGAGGCAGATGGAAAGTGTCTCAGTCAGATGTGCAAGGCTTTGAGGCATGAACGAGCTTGGTGAGTCCAGGAGTAGCATGAAGAGCAGCATGGAGTTTGTGAGTAAGAAAAAGTGCAGGAGAAGAGGTCACAATGGTAGTCAAGATATGACCACTTCTAGCCACCTCTGTCACTACCACCATGGTCTAAGTCACCACCATATCTTGCCTGGATTCCAATATAGCCTACTTAACTGATTTCCCAGGTTCTGCTCTTGATCTCCTTCAGTCTAATGTACTGGTTCCCAATTTTTGCTGTGCACTGGAATCACTGGGGGAGTTTTATTTATTTATTGTTAATTCATGTTTTTGAATAATGCCTGTTCACAAGTGGCAAAGCATTCCAAAGGCTAGCAGTGGAAAAATCAGAATTTGAAACTATTCAGTTATTTCCTGAGCCTCCTCCACCATAGCTATTATAGTTTACTGCCTACCTGCAAAGTAAAGATGTTAAATAGATCACAATTACATAGCACCTACTATGTGTTGTTAGTCACTATCTTACAGATATTAACTTGTTCAATCTTCGTGGCAATCCTATGAGGTCAGTTTTACTTTTAACCCGTGATAAGGATGAGGAAACTGAGGCTCAGAGATGTTACACTGTTTACCTATGTTTGCACAGCTAGTAGGTGGTGAGTTTGGTATTTGAACCCATGTAATCTGGCTCTAGAGCATTCATTTTCAAGAGAGTTCATATCACTACCAAGGGGACAATAATTTATTTTTTGCAGGATGAAAAATTATTACTCTTATAGATAAGACCCAAATATACATACAGTACCTAAATAGTATATTAGTCAAGTTTCTCTGGAGAAACAGAACTAATAGGATATGTGTGTATATTTATACAAAGATATAGTTATTATAAGGAATTGGCTCATGTGATTATGGAGACTGGCAAGTCCAAAATCAGCAGGGTGGGCTGGCAGGCTGGAAATCTGGGAGAGTCAATGTTCCAATTCAAATCTGAAAGCCGTCTGCTATAGAACCAGAAAGCACTGATGTTGCAAAGTAAGTCTAAAGGCAATTTGCTGGGGAATTCTCTCTTGCTTGGGGGAGGCTGGTCCTTTTGTTTTATTCATCCTTTGAACTGATTTGATGAAACCTACCCACATCATAAAGGGTAATCTGATTTACTCAAAGTTCACCGATTTTAAATGTTAAACCCATCCAAAAACACCTCACAGAGGTACCCAAAATAATGTTTGACCAAAATATCTGGAAACCTTATGGCCCAACCACTTTAACACATAAAACTAACCATCACAAATAGATGTACAGCATATCTGTGGTATTAACATCTCATGGGGAAGGCAAATTGGAATTTTTTAAAGTTTGAAAGGCTCCTTGAGTGGAGGGTGTATGGGCAATAATGAAAAAAAGAGATTGAAAAACACTGTGCTAGAGTGTGCCTTCAATAATCATAGAGTTTAGGACAGTCAATCAGCTGAAGAAACCACATAGGTGGACAAGTGGCTTAGCTATTATAACTGACTAACTAATACTTACTGCCAGCATGTAATGTGCAGATACTATGGTTAGATTTTTACATGCATGTGCAGGGATTATGGCTAACCACTGTCATGGTTCCAGCTTGCTCCATTTAGCTCCTTCCTCCTCCCCTCCAGGGGTAGGGGTTCCTACAGGTGTAGGGGTTACGTCTACTACGCAAATCCCCCTTCTTTGAGATCAAGGTGTCATGGGCATTATGGGCTAGTGTCCACTGAGATAATAAGGCAATGACAGAGCAAAGCATGACTGGGGATCTCTCCTGCTGGAATTCAGAACCCCATCCTTAATGTACAGATAGGGGTGGTGAAGAGGTTATAGGCTCTGGGTGGGAAGTTCATGGGCAAGCAAGACTGTGACTCGTGGGCCCTTTAAGACAACTTCACTGACATCAGATCCCAGGATTTTAGGGCCCACCCAAAAAACGTTCTCACTCCTGCCTCATTGGAGAGCTGTTAAAATTTCCCATTCCCACGTCATACACTTAAATGAAATCAGAAGACCTGTGGGTGGGAGTTAGGCATCAGCATTTTGTAACAATCCCCATGTGATTCCATTGCGCAACAAAATTTAGGAATCTCTGCCTTATTTTCAACGGTGCACCTAGAGTTATCTCAGAAAAAAAGTCTAATCATACATACATTTCTCCCCTGCTTAAAACCCTCCAGTGATTACCCATTGCACTTAAAGTCCACCTTTTTCATGTGACCTATAAGGCCATCTCCCCATTGTTATCTGAGTGCATTCCTCCTCCACTTACTGTGTGCTTTAACTGACCTCTTTTTGTTCCTCAAAGATGCTGAGCTTGTCCTGCCTCAGAGCCCTAGTACCTCAGCATTGGAATACTTTTCCTAACCCTGACCCTTCTTGTTATTTAGACCACATCCCAAATATCACCTCCCCTAATATTCCTTCCCTGATTCCTCCAGATAATTTTGTACACAGACAACTTTTATGTAAATGCTGTGATGTGCCACCAAGATTCCCCTTCGGGGACTGAAGAACTTGCCACAGCTGTTGAGAAAGTTGTCAGCATTTGACTTTGGCTGAAAAGACTGCACCTTTTCAGGTGCAGCTTGCATCAGGTGACTTGCCACTGGTAAAGTTTGTGGACACAGACACTTTGCAGTAATGTGGGACAACTGTGAAGGTCCATCCCAGCCTCAGCACTCCACAACAGGTGACAGAAGCCTTGGCTGAGAATACATCACAGCCCAAATTCTCCCTTGTCCAATTCTGCTTCTTCCCCTTCCATAGCTGTTGATCCCAAGAGCATTTCCCAAGGATATTATTGTACACTGATTTCCATCTGAGTCCAAGGTAACTAAAACTGCAAAGGTTGCTGCCAGGAGTAATCTGAGAAAGGAAACACTAAGATGGCATTCTGGAGCTGGACCACCTGCCAGACAGTTGGCACCGTGGCCCCCTTCACTGGAGATAGGTGGCACAGAAATAGCTCTAGCACAAGGCAACAAATTAATTGTTAACAATTTTACCTGTGGGAACTGGGATGTGATGCTTGTGGAAAGAAATTCACTAGCAAGAGTAGAATTGGTTGGCCTGTGTTAAGCATAAGTAATGCTTTGGAGAAAGGTAACAAAAGGCTACAAGTGATTATCGTAGAAGGTAAAGAAGGTCTCATGTCTTGCATCCAGAGAGCAGAGAAAGCTAAGACCCAGGTTTAAAAATGAATCATCTAAGTAATAAAGCTCCAAAGAAGTTTAAACTCCCGACCACAGTCCTGTTAGACCAAAGCCAGGGCCCTGATTGGGAAAGAATGGACCCCAAATCATAGTGTGGGGACACCTGGGTTGATATACCAGCAATCTGGAATACTCAGGATTTCCCCCAAACCTTCTGCATATGCAGAAGTGGCCCACTCTTTCCTAGAAATGCTGTTTCATTTCCTGACAATGATGCAGAGGCCTCTCCCTTGAAAATGACACATGCATTCTCAGGGTCTGCCTCTGCCTCTACTTCTGGCAGATAGTCCAATGGGGAGGTTATGTCACAACATAACCTGGCTGGGGGAAATGATGGGCCTGCTAAGGCAAGAAAGAAACTTGACCTCAAAGAAGCTGCTGGACCTAGTCAACCTGAACCAACCAGGGGGAGTCAGGAGAATGTGTATGGGACTGAATTCAGAGGGCACTGGACCAAAAGGAAGTCAGAACATTAAACTGGATAAAAAGTGTTTATATGGGAGCACCAACAGACACAAGATTTAACACTCTGACAAGGACCCTGGGAGATGATATGAAAAAGGTGCCTAAGATGATGCTTAGAAATATGGAAAAAACAGTAGTATGAACCAATTAAGGTAGAAATGCCAGAATTGTTGATACAGGCAGTAGTAAAAGGAATTAAAGGCCCTGGGAAGTGGGCATGCTACATTAGCTATCCCATGGAAGTCTGGAATTCCTACTGGATGAATATGTTGTACAGGAGGGCATGGAGGATATAACATTTCCCAAGGCCATTGGGAAAACACAGGAGAGAGGAACACCAGCATCACTAAGGTCAGTGGTGGATCTCCCCTGTAGGACAGGGCAGATGGTAGTAGATGAGATCATAGAGATGAATTTACTGATAGCAATAAAAATAGCAATAGAGGGCAGATGATAATATTTTACCATCAGAAGCAATGAGTATAATTACTGTAATGAGCAGCAAAATCAGAATTGCCATGAGGACCTGACCCATAGAGAGCTATGGAGATAGTTAAAAAAAAAAAAAAAACACAGTATCCCTAGGGACAAGCTAGATGGGCAGCCAGCAAGTGTAGCATTCAATCTATACAGTCAGAGGAAATCAAGGACGGGTGAGCAAGAGGTTGTGGGCAGTCACACTGACAAAAAGTCAAAATTCCTTGTTTAGTTTCTAAACCTGAGCAAATTTTCAGATCTGGAATCCACTGAATGGAGGCTGGGTCCCTGGGAGGAAGGATCCTACAACACCAGGCATGTATATATGGCAATGATTCCTTTACATGTTCTCAAAAGAGACAAATGGTCATTTACTTGGATAACTGTATAGTTGTGAAAAGAGATTATCCAAACATTTCATAACATCCAAGTTTCTACTGATAACCAAGGACTTGAAACATCATAATGACTCTCAATTACATAGGGGCATATGAGGACCAGGTAACCAATGTAGTCCTGGCCCAGATCTGGCTCAACAATGTGTCCTCAGGATCCACAGACCCAAATGATAATCACTGATTCTTCTGGTTTTCAAACGTACAATTGGAATTGACATACTTGGTAGGTGACACATGACCTGAATTAGTTTATTGGCCTGAGAGATATGAGGTATAATAGTGGAGCAGGCCAAATGAAGCCCCTTGTGTCACTTGGGCTTATGGCAATCCAAAATAGGAGAATCACAACAAAGACTTCTAGGGTTGAAGAAGAGCAAGGTCATGCCATCTATGGTGGAGAATTATATAACTTTAATAAAAGTCAGTTGCCTCTAGCATGCTACCAGGCCCTGATAGAGATAAAGTGTCTGATCATGAGTTATTAAATGACCATGGAACCAGAGCTGTTCTACGTGAGCTGGGTGATTTTAGACCCACCAAGTCATAAGGTTAGGTGTACTCAGCAGCAATTCCTTGTAAGACCAGCTGATGGAGGAGGGAAAACACAGAGTTTCTTTCTCAGACTGGCTGAAGAAACAGTAAGCAAGCTGAAGACAGGCCATAGCTGCATTGTAGCCCACTGAGGGGTGACCTTAAAAGAAGCAGTGAAGGTAAATCCTCCCAATGGGCAGAGCTTTGGGTGGTGCAGTTGTTCATTCACTTTATTTGAAAAGAGATATCCTGAGGTTATAATATGTAAGGAATCACAGGGAATCACCAATAGATTGGTTGGTCAGAGGCCTGCAGATAGAAATATAAGATTGAGGACAAGGTGGTCTGAGCTATGTATGAACTTGCAGAATTGAGTATGAAATGTAAAGATCTTTGTATATTTCATGATAAAAACCCATGAGAGAACATCTACTATATAAGAGGTACCAAAATCACAAGGTAGACAAAATGACTAGACCAAATGAAGTCAGTGTTACCCCAGTGCTTGCACAATGGACACATGAAAAGAGCAACCATATGGCAGAGATAGCAGCTATGCATGGGCCCACTTGCATGAGTTCCCACTCACCACGGCTGTTCTAGCTACTGTCATAGCAGAATGTCTGACTTGCCAGCAACAGAGACCAATATTTAGTCCTAATCCTCAATATAGGATATATTCCTAGCTTGAGGAAATGACCACTTTGTGGCAAGCTGACTACATGGGAACTCTTCCACCTGAGAAGACTGATTCATTTGACAAGTGCTTCATTTTGACAAGAATAAAACTATGTTCTAGAAATCACCTCAGACAGCACAAGAACATTTGGTTTACCTACTGGCATAGGATTACATATAACATAACATCAAACCAAGGAATGTAATTTACAGACAAAGAGGTGCTGAAAAGAGTACATGACCATGGGATCTACTGGTTATAGCACACCTATATTACTTAGAAGCTGCAATCAAGACAATGTACAGCCTGATGAAGGCACAGCAGAGGTGACAGTTCAAAGAGAGTTACCCTCCAGGATACAGTGTACACTATAAATCAAGACCTTTATATGGTTTTGTGTCCCCAGTGGGTAAAAAATTACGTTGAATCTCGATTCAAAGAGTAAAGGCAGGAATGGCCCCTCTTGTAGGATTGGTGTTTACTGTTTTCACTCAGTGATCTTTTGGAGAATTTGTGTTTCCTGTCTTTGCAACTCTGGGCTCTATGTGTTTAGAGCTTATAGTTCCTAAAGGGAAAACACTTCTACTAGGGGCACAGGAGGGAGAGACGCTATTGTAGAATAGAACTAGGAAAGAATATGCGTGGAACTTAGGTGACCCAGTCAGTTGCCTAATCCTGATGGTGAATAGACAAGATTAGCAAACATGGACTGAAAAGGTAAACAGGGATTCAGGCACTTCAGAGATAAGATCTCAGTCATGCCACCATGTAAGCCATCAAGACCAGTCAAAGTACTAACTGAGGAAAAGAAGAATTTGGAAAGGAGACTAGATAGGGATATTCAGTGTCAGTTGCGGCTTCAAAACTAGTTGCAACAACGAGGGCTATAATTTGTCTCATAAATCCTCTTACAATTTTTTCCCCAGGAAAAGAAACTCACCAGAGTTCTGGAGTTGATGCTCCCAGAATTTCTATAAAGAAGGGGGTCCAAGTGGCAGAAGAGATAGACTCTAGCGGTTGTTAGAAAATGTAGAACCCAAATCTGCCTTCAAGACTGAAGGATTTATTTCCCTAGCTTCCACGGGAGCTACTGGGCTTATTGTTTTCAGCTGTCAGCTCTCCTTGGCAATTGCCTTTAGCTGAACCTCTCCCAAGTTCCTATCACCCTTCCTAAGGGAATTTGCACCCAATAACTGATAAATGTGAGTTTAAAAATGCTTCATCTTTTTGCCACAATGTGGCACAACTCTGAAGGGTTGTCTCAGCTTGCACCCCCGTTGGAGTCAGATATTTGTTGAACAGTGTTACAGTTCCACTTTTCCCTCTGCCAATCTTTCTTCCCTTTCTTCTCCACCCTTCCACAGTTGTTGATCCCGAGGTAGCTCTCTAGTACATTTCCTGTATACTAATCTTTGTCTCACAGTCAGCTTTGTGGAAAATCCAACTTGCAAAACACACACACACACCCCCTTGTAGTAATTCTGTAGTATATGACCATTTAATTGCTCCCCTAGAGTTACAATACATAAACTTTTCCTATGCATTTTTTGGTTGCCTATTATCTGTTTCTTCTCCTAAATTTTAATGCCACAAGAGCAAGGGCCATGCATTGTTTATTCACCATGACTGGCTGTATCCTTAGTCCCTCCTTTGTACATCTATGTAAGGAACATAGTTGCGCTGCAGACAGGCAGGCATAGGCAGAGGTGAACATCCTGCATGACTCAGTGATATTGGAGTGCAGGCACACAATTCTGTGCATTATACAACCACAGTCATGTAGCCATAACATGGGAAGGCTCATCACCTGGCTCTGAACCACTATTGTCTGTGAGGTGCATAAATGCAGCACTGACACTGTGAAAGAGTTGCTGAATAAAGCCATGTCCCATCTATCTGCCGTCTCTCGAGTGCTCTTCCAGCTTCTTGCCCTCCGTCCACCCTCTCCTCTCAGATCTCAGCTGGGGCTTGAACCTGACATTTGACATAGTCGGCAGGATAAGGTGAGTGGACCTTAAGCCCCTGAGGCTCCCAGGTCAGCTATGTGGCTGCAGAATGGGCTGTGGTACCCGGTGGCAACGGTGCTGCTAGGATGGGCCCCAAAGGAAACATGGGAGGTAGTGGAGGAGTCTCTCATGTGTGTGAAGAAAGCGCTGAAGGAGCCGGAGGCACATAGCATTGAGAAGGAATGTACCTTCACTGACAGAGTCAGATGGGTGTTTCTGACTGAACTGTGGCAAGTACATGTTCAGTCCCTGTGGGATGCTGCACAGGTAAGAGACCTTCAAGCACAAGCCACATGCCTGGGGGCCCAAATACACAGCCTGGAGAAAAACCTGGGGGTAAGGGACATCTAAGCACAAACAGGGCACTTAGAGGCCCAGATAAATGGCCTGGAACAGGAATTAGAGACTGCTGTCAGTGCGACCTTGAGCCCGTCCTCCTGGCCAGAAACTCCTGTTTAGTCTGATGCTGAGGAGGAGGAGACTCCTTCGCTGCAGGCTCACTTTGTGATCCATCAGAAGGTAGAACATGAGCAGCTGATAGGGCCTCAGGGTCGGGCTCAGGGACCCCCTACCGTGGTGGAACAGACTTCCTAGAGTGCCTATACCCCCACTGAGCTGCAGGAGTTAGGCAAGCAATGTCGGCAGCGTCCAGGGGAGCCCCTCCCTGCTTGGTTACTCTGCCTTTGGGACAAAGGTGCTGACAACATTTCCTGCTCTGCCTCTGAGATGGAGAAGCTGGCTTCTATTACAACTAACCCCTCCCTTCATCAGTGGCTACAGCTGAGCCAACAGTTAGCAAAGGGCAAAGTGGCCACACTCTGATTGAGTGGCTGATGGCAGCCATACAAACTATGTGAAACAATGCTGGAGAAATACCAGAAACTGTGAGTAAATGGCAATCATATGCAGATATGGTGCAGACACTCCAGGAGATGGGTATGTGGCAGGCCATGGTTGATCTGAGTACCTGAGGGACAGATGATGAATGCTTTATCTCCCAAATAAGGGATCTTGTGCTGGGCTCAGCACCCCCAAGTGCTTTTGGCTCTCTGGCCACTGTCCTCACCGTGTATGTGGGGTGTCGCTTACATGAAGTGACTATGGTAGCCCTGGGGGAGGCAGAAGGCCATTGGTAGAACTGGGGAGTTGCGTCATAAGAAAGGGGAAGATGCTCCCTCCGCAGGTAACCACCCCACAAGATAAAAAGGGGCCTCAGCGGGTAACTTGCATGCAGATGTGGATTGATTTAATTTCAGCTGTGGTTGTTCAAGAGATAATTAGCAGGCAACCCAACAGAATGCTGTTGGCTCTGTGGAGGCAATTGTCCCCAGAGAAACAATTCCAGAAAATACTCAAGAGGGGGCAAAACTGTTGCTCAACCTAATCCCACCAGGACGTTTCAACTCAAGGACTATTTGCAGGCGGGTGAAGATATAGAGACTTTGCTGTTTGATTTGGAACTGACCAAGGTGCCTGGCTTGGGGGGACACCAGACGACCGAAGGCCATATGTAGATCTGGCAATCCACTGGTCTCCCACGAATGTACAGTGGGTCCTAGCACAGGTAGATACCGGTGCAGACTGCAGTCTTGTTTATGGGAACCTGGATAAGTTTCCAGGCAGAGCTGCATTTATTAACGGTTATGGGGACCAGTCAGTGAAGCTGAAACCTGTGTCTCTGCATCTTGACATTGGTCGCTTGGCTCCCCACCTATACACTACGTATGTCTCTCCCATACCTGAATATATTCTGGGGATGGACATTTTGCATGGTCTGAACTTACACCCATGGCTGGAGAATTCAGAGTCCAAGTCTATATAGTAAAGCCGGTACTGTGTGGACATATACACCACCAGCCCCAAGTTCTGCCACAACCCTGACAGGTTACTTCCATTCATCAATACCATTTGCCAGGGGGGCATATGGAGATAACTGAGACTATTAAGAAGTTAAAAGAGGTACAAATAGTGCATGGCACCCATAGTCCCTACAGTTCCCTGGTATGGCCAGTCAGAAAGCCTGATGGGACTTGACAGATGACAGTGGATTATTGGAAACTGAATAAAGTAACACCCCCTCTGCATGCAGCTGTGCCTTCCATCATGGATTTGATGGACTGCTTGACAATGGAACTGGGACAGTACCACTATGTCGTAGACTTGGCTAATGCATTCTTCTCCATTGATGTTGCTCCAGAGAGCCAGGAGTAATTTGCCTTCACATGGAAAGAACAATGGACTTTCACCATCCTGCCACAGGGCTATGTGCATAGCCCCACCTTGTTGCCACAGATTTAGCTGCCTGAAAATATCCAAAAGGGGTCCACTTGTTCCATTATATTGATGATATTATGTTAACCTCTGATTCTCTTGCAGGTTTAGAAGTGGTGGCACCCTTCTTGTGGCAACATTTGGCAGCATGTGGTTGGGCCATCAATGAATCCAAGGTTCAAAGGCCTGGATTGTCTACCAAATTCTTGGGAGTTATTTGGTCAGGTAAGACAAAGGCCATACCAGAGGCTATCATTGATAAAATCCAGGCATACGCCCAACCCACCACGGTGAGGCAGCTGCAGACTTTTGTGGGCTTCTTGGGGGTATTGGCAGGCATTTGTGCCCCATTTGGCTCAAATGATAAAACCATTGTACTGGTTAACAAAAAAGGGGGCTACCTGGGATTGGGATGATGAGGCTGAGACAGTCTTTCTGGCCTCCAAGTGGGCTATTCAGCAAGCACAGGGCTTACAAGTGATAGATCAGGGGTGCCCATTTGAACTTGAAATACATGTGACTACAGATGGTTTTGACCAGGGCTTATGGCAGCACATGAAGCATTTTAGTATGCCAATAGGCTTTTGGTCCCAACTTTGGAAGGGAGCAGAGCTCCAGTATTCATTGATAGAGAGGCAATTAGCTGCTGCATATGCTGCCCTTCAGGCCTGTGAGAGCATGGTGGGACAGGCTACAGTTGTCGTATGGATGACTTACTCAATAGCAGGGTGAGTATGCTCCTGAGTAACGACCCTCCACACTGGGATGCCACAAACATCCACTTTAGCAAAGTGAGGTGCCTATCAGAACAGTGAAGTACACTGAGTACAAGTCCCTTAGTAGCAGTAATAAGAGGTTTTGGGGCCTATAATCCTAATGCAAGATAAGGCCATGGGGCCTGAGGCACCCTAGACCCTGAGCCATCACTGTTTATGGAAGGGCACACTCCCCCTATTCCTGATGGTGCAAGGTACACAGATGAGTCCAGCCAGGGCGATACTGCTGCCTGGACTGCTATTACAGTCCAGCCTAGTCTTGACACTATATGGTTTCATGCTGGGTCTGGACAAAGCAGTCAATGGGCTGAACTCAGAGCAGTGTGGATGGTGATCACCAAAGAGGAGACATCTATGGTAATCTGCACCAATAGGTGAGCAGTCTATTGAGGCTTAACTTATGGTTGACTACCTGGAAGTTACAGAATTGGCTTGTAGGCCATCAGCCCACTTGGCGCCAAACCATGTGGCAAGACCTTTGGGAAACAGGTCACCAGAAAGATGTAACTATCTATCATGTGTCAGGCCATATAGCTTTGGCCACCCCCAGTAATGATGAGGCAGACGCCTTGGCCAAGGTCCGATGGTTAAAGTCGGCATGAGATGTGGACTTGTGGCTACACAGGAAACTGGGACATGTCGGGGATAAGCTGATGCAACAGGTCAGTTGGTGCTAGGATCTGTCTTTGCCTCAGTGGGACATTTGCAAGGCCTGCCAGAAGTGCCCAGTGTGTAATCAGGCATAGCTTAGACAGAGACAACTGCCTCGTGTAACACAACAAGTAGACAGTAGGGTGGATGCCCTTGACCAGATGGCAAATAGATTACATTGGACCACTGCCAACATCGCAGGGTTACACACATTCACCGACTGCTGTAGACATGGCCACCAGCTGGTTGTTCACCTACCCTTGCAGGGTGGCCAACCAGCAACACACCATTCAAGCCCTGCAACACTTATGTGCCTTATACAGCCATTCCCTGGCCATTGAAAGTGACAGGGGAACACATTTCACTGGACAGCAGGCACAAACAGTGGGCACAGCAGATGGACATACAATTGGGGTTTCATGTTCTCTATAACTCATAAACCGCTGGCATGATTGAGTGATATAACAGACTCCTGAAGAACAGGTTACATTTGCATGTTCCTCCCCTGTGTTTGCAGTCCTGAAGTTCCAGGCTGGACCTGGTGCTCCAAATCTTGAATGGGCAGCCACAGAAAGGTGGCCAATCCCAGTGGAGGCACTGTTACACCAGGCTGGTACCCCTATCCAGCTACAGATACACACCAAAGATGGCCAGTTTCAATCAGGTATGGGGACAAATGGTAATCTGTTGTTGCCTGCCCCAATGCCCCTGAAGGCAGGGGGAGAGAAAACCTGATGTTGGCCATGTATCCTCCAAGCCCCCAACTGCAGATGGTAGGCTATCGCAGCCTGCTGTGGGGAGGGCCTGCAGTATGACTTACATGTTACTCTTAGGGGAATGGCCAGGGAAGGGACGCTCCTCTGGGGGACATATGTGCTGTCTGTGTGGCCTATCATGAGCTCCCCTGTGACACTGGCATGGGTACAGAACCCAAAAGAACCATGGGGAGCTGAGAAGGTGTGGTACCATTGCCCAGGGCAGAAGCCCTTGGTGACAGCATTGTTATCCAGAGATAAAAAGTTGGCCTGTATTTTGCCTGAGGGATGTGATTTACCCCTTTTATTACCTGTGCCTGCTTTGTCGTTTCAGTCATAGGTTGGCATGCTCCAACAGCATTTTGGACAGGACCCACACCTATGGCAAAAAGTGACCAACGTCTCCAAATGTTGGATCTGCACTGTCCTTCCAGCAGCAGCTGTAGATGGCTTGCCCTGGCATGTACATTCAGCTTCTGTGAAAAACTGGATGTGGCTAGAGACTTAGGGCCCCATGGACAATGGTTGGGATGCAACATGGCGAACTTTGGATAGCGAGCATTGTAAAACCTGCATTGCAAAAAATGCCTGCCCCCTGGCTGACCCATAGCATTCATGATGAATGGGGCTGGCTAATGGGAGAACACGTGGTGGCCCCATTGCAAGTACCATAATATATAGATCAACACAGGGATAAAGTCACTGTGGGATGGTTGCCCACTGTGGTCTGTAAAAACATAACACGTCACTGCACCAAGGCTGTGGTGGAACAGGCAGCCTTACCAAAGCTGAGCCCTGATGGACTTTGTGTCCCTGGGAGTTTACGAGTCTGAGGGGGCACGGGATGACCATATCTGCCAGGCAATTGGACTGGATGTTTTACTTGGCGATGCCCTTATGTGCTTGCCACCATACTTCCCTCATTGCCTAGGTGCCTGCACAACTAAGAGTTGCTACATTCCTGGTTTTTGCGAGTGTGGTGGGTCCCCTGGTGGCTCTACCCCTTAGCAATAACTCTCCTTGGAGCAGGTTTCATCACTGTAGAAATGCAGATTATAGCCCTTGCAGAACACACAGTTAAGGCCCTGAATTATACCCGAGTTGCCCTCCTTCTGTTAATTGATGAGGCTGATCAAACCAGGAAGGTAGTGCTGCAAAACTGGATGGCCTTAGACATAGGAACAGCTGACCAAGGTGGCACCTGTGCCCTTATAGGGTCACAATGTTGTACATATATCCCTGACAACCACCAGAACAACAGCATCTTTACAAGGGGTGTTACAGGAGATTAAGGTGATTGAGCACCTTATTGATGCCCTCCTACAGAGCTGGTGTCTCTGGGCTCTAACCTACATTGGGGCCTAATAATAATGGGTAGTTATAGCAGAAATATTAGTGATAGGTTGTCGCTCCCTGTATTGTTGCTGTGGCCTATGGGTTCAGGGTGCTGTCATATGTGCACAGGTCCCCACTAAGAGGACTCCCTCGGCCTAGGGAATGGAGTGTAAGGAACATGGCTGCACTGCAGCCAGGCAGGCATAGGCTAAGGTAAACATCCTGCATGACTCAGTGGGATTGGAGTACAGGTGCACAATTCCATGCATTGTATAACCACAGCTATGTAGCTGTAACATGGGAAGGCTCATCACTTGGCTCTGAGCCACTATTTTCTGTGAAGTGTATAAATATTGTCTGTGAGGTGTATAAATGCTGGACTGACACTGTGAAAGAGCTGCTGAATAAAGCCATGTCCCGTCTACCTGCTGTCTCTTGAGTATTCTTCCAGCTCCTTGTTCCCCCTCCACCCACTCCCTTTGGACGTCAGCTGGGGCTCAAACCTGGCAATATAGCTCCTCAGTAGTTTTTAAAAGAATAAATGAACATATGAATGATGAAAGACAATACTATTTAGAGGTCTGAGGTATGTCTCTTGCTTGTTTCTAAGAGCTCCTCAGCATTGATTTGGCTAAGGAAATGACAGATGTGTGATGGAAAAAGGGGAGTACCAGCCAGGCTTAATGAGAAACTGATAGCTTCTTCCACCCACTTCTACCAGCACTGTGAGCAGAACAAAGTCAGAGTTTATGACTTAAAATTAGTTCTCAGGAATGGAGGAAGGTATCCAAGTCCCTTGAAGAGCAGGAAACCTGGAACAGCCTGTGTGCTGGTTACTAGCCATTAGCCACATCTCCATCTATACTCCACTCCAGAAAATTGATCTCTGAACTTCAGACCCAGGTTCCTTGATTACGGCTAATGGATGGGTGGCTAGTTATGTAATTGGAGAGAACACTACTGGCATTTTTATGACAAGGTTTGAAGAGGTATGTAAAAGGACATCTCAGAATGGGCACAGGGTGTTAAAATGAATGTGTCTTAGGCAAAATCCAAAAGAGAGCCAAAAAACTGAGTGTCCAAAGTGTGAGACAGGGAAAGCCCACCTCTGAACACACGTCCTCCCTGAGGAGCCTGAAAATCCAGATCACGGGAGAAGGATTTAATCTTAACTAGAGCTGAAACAAATTTAGAGAGCTGAGAGAAATATAAAAGTAGAAGCAGCAGCAGGAAGAGCCTGTAGGCACTCCCAGACCACAGGAAGCCAATGAAACCCATTTCTGACTTTATCTCACAGGGATCCTTTGGGAGGTTGCCAGTGGAATTGGGGAAAGACCACAGAGAGCAGGAAACTTCCAGTTGAACTTTATAATTTTGACTGGGTGTGAATTTTCCAGAGCAGAATCCGGGGGTGTAGGGCGAATGGGAAGTGCAGGTATGAGCACGTAAGCCATGGCATGGAGCGGGTGAAGCCTGAAAGTCCTGTGGGGAGGCTTATAGCCTGGGGCAAATTCCCAGCCCTGCTCACCAGCTACCTGGATATAAACTCAGTGCTGTTGGAGTAGCACCACAGAAGTGACACTGGCCTTTCTGGCTGTATGGAAGCTGGATGAGGCCTGTCACTGCTAGCTTTCCCTCACTTACTTGGTGGCCTGTATGAGGCAGCAGAGGCATTCATAATCCCCCCGGGAATGTAATTTTATTAGCCTGAGAAACACACCCCATCCCCCACAGCACCCGCAGAAAGCCCTGCCCAAGGAGACTCTGAGCTTGGAGAGGTCTAACCCTGCCCCTACCTGATGGTCTTTCTCTACCAACCCTGGTAGCCAAAGACAAAAGACATAATCTCAAAAGACATAAGCTCTATGGCCCCACCCACTGCCTGAGAAACCCAGTATTTATCCAGGAGACCCTAGGGCAAGCTTTTATCCTCCCTATACTATCATAGCTGATACTCTCTTGAAATTGCCACCTCCTGGCTGGAGGCCAACCAACACTAACCATTTCAGCAGCTCATAAAACAACAACCCAGCCCCAAAAAAGGAAAAGAACAACAGCTAACCTCACCACCTGTAACACCCTGACTAGCCAGAGGTCCTGAGTCTGTCCGCATGACAACTTTACTGCCAGCACAACCAGCATTTGAGAAAACCAGCACACTAAACAAAACTACAACTAATGTCCCACACAGAGTCCACTTCACTCCCCTGCCACCTCCACTGGAGCAGGTGCTGGTATCCACAGCTGAAAGACTGAAGGTGGATCACATCACAGGAGTCTTTGCAGACACTCCCCAGTACCAACTTGGGGTGCAGTAGTTCCACTGGGTGGCTAGACCCAGAAGACAAATAACAGTCACTGCCATCTGGCTCTCTGGAAGCCCCATCCCTAGGGGAAGGGGGGAGAGCACTGTGTGAAGTGAGCACCCTTGGGATAAAAGAATCTGAACTGCAGCACTTGAACCTCAGATCTTTCCTCTGACATAGTGTACCCAAATGAGAAGAAACCAGAAAAATAATTCCATATTATGACAAAACAGGGTTATTTAACTCTCCCCAAATATCACACTAGCTCACCAGCAATGGATACAAACCAAGAAGAAGTATCTGAATTGCCAGAAAAAGAATTCAGAAGGTCGATTATTAAGCTACTCACAGAGGCACTGGAGAAAAGTGAATATCAACTTAAACACATTTAAAAAATATTACATGATATGGTTGGAGAAATCTCCAGAGAAATAGATAGCATAAATAAATAAAAAAAAAAAAAAAACACAACTTCCGGAAATAAAGAACACACTTAGATAAATGCAATATACACTGAAAAGTCTTGACAATAGAATTGAACAAGTAGGAAAAAAAAACTTCAGAGTTCAAAGACAAGGCTTTCAAATTAACCCAATATGACAATGACAAAGAAAAAAGAATTTAAAAAAATGAACAAAGCCTCCAAGAAGTTTGGGATTATGTTAAGTGACCAAATCTAAGATTAATTGTTGTTCTCGAGGAAGAAGAGAAATCTAAAAGTTTGGAAAACTTATTTTAGGGAATAATTTAGGAGAACTTCCGTGGCCTTGCTAGGATCTAGACATCCAAATACAAGAAGCTCAAAGAGTACCCAGGTTATCTAAAGTCAAGACAAAGGAAAGAATCTTAAGAGCTGTGACGCAAAAGCATCAGGTAAGCTATAAAGGAAAATCTATCAGATTAACAGCAGACTTACCAGCAGAAGCCTTACAAGCTAGAAGGGATTGGGGTCCTATTTTTAGCCTCCTTAAACAAAACAATCATCAGCCAAGAATTTTGTATCCAGCAAAACTAAGCTTCATAAATGAAAGAAAAATACAGTCTTTTCCAGGCAAGCAAATGCTAGGAGAATTTGCCACTACCAAGCCAGAACTATAAGAACTGCTAAAAGGAACTCTAATTCTTGAAACAAAACCTTGAAATTCACAAATATAGAACATTGTTAGAGCATAAATCTTACATAACCTATAAAACAATAACACAATTTAAAAAAAGAAAGTATTCAGACAACAATTAGCATGATGAGTTGAATAGTGCCTCACATCTCAATACCAATGCTGCATGCAAATGACCTAAATGCGCCACTTAAAAGATACAGAATGGCAGAATGGATAAGAATTCACCAACCAAGTGTCTGCTGTCTTCAAGAGACTCACCTAATACATAAGCACTCACATAAAATAAAGAGGTGGAAAAAGATATTCCATGCAAATGGGCACCACAAGCTAGCACGAGTAGCTATACATCTATTGGACAAAACAGACTTTAAAGCAACAACAGTTAAAAATATAAAGAGGGACATTATATAATGATAAAAGGATTAGTCCAACAGGAAAATATCACTATCCTACATATCTATGCACCTAACACTGGAGCTCCCAAATTTATAAACAATTACTACTAGACCTAAGAAATAAGATAAACAGCAACACAATAATAGTGGGGAACTTTAATACTCCACTGATAGCCTAGACAGGTCATCAAGACAGAAAGTCAACAAAAAAAGAATATAAACTATATCCTAGAACAAATGGACTTAACATATATGTACAGATCATTCTACCCAACAACTGCAGTATATACATTATTTTCATCAGTACATAGAACATTCTTTAAAATAGACCATATGATAGGCCACAAAAGAAGTCTCAACACATTAAAAAAATGAAATTATATCAAGTACTCTGTCAGACTACAGACGAGAGCAGAAGTGAATGAAATTGAAACAAAAAATACCAAAAGATAAATGAAACAAAAGTTAGTTATTTGAATAAACAAAATTGATAGACCATTAGCAAGATTAATCAATAAGAGAGAAAATCCAAATAAACTCAATTAGAAACAAAATGGGAGATATTACAACTGCTACCACAGAAATAAAAAAGATAATTCAAGGCTACTATGAACACCTTTATGCACACAAACTAGAAAAGTTAGAGGAAATGGGTAAATTCCTGGAAATATACAGCTCTTCTAGATTAAAACAGGAAGCCATAGAAACTCTGAACAGACAAATAACAAGCAGCAAGATTAAAATGGAAATTTAAAAATTGCCAACAAAAAAATTTCATAACCAGATGGATTCACACCTGAATTCTATCAGACGTTCAAAGAAGAATTGTTACCAATCCTGTTGACACTATTCCAAAAGATAGAGAAAGAGGAAATCCCCCCTTAATTATTCTATGAAGCCAGTATTACCCTAATACCCAAACCAGGAAAGGACATAACAAAAAAAGAAAACTACAGACCAGTGTCCCTGATGAACACTGATGCAAAAATCCTCAACAAAATACTAGTTAACTGAATCCAACAGCATACCAAAAAGATAATATACCATGACCAAGTGGGTTTCATACCAGGGATACAGTGATGGTTTAACATACACAAGTCAATAAATGTGATACACCACATAAACAGAATTAAAAACAAAAATCACATGATCATCTCAACAGATGCAGAAAAAGCATTTGACAAAATCCAGCATCTCTTTATGATTAAAATCCTCAGCAAAATTGGCATAGAAGGGACATATCTTATGGTAATAAAAGTCATCTATGGAAAACTCACAGCCAAAATTATACTGAATGGGGAAAAGTTGAAAGCATTGCTCCTGAGAACTGGAACAGGACAAGGCTGCCCACTTTCACCACTTCTATTCAACATACTTCTGGAAGTCATAGCCAGTACAATCAGACAAGAAAAAGAAATAAAGGGCATCCAAATTAGTAAAGAAGAAACCAAACAGTTGCTGTTCACCAATGATATGATCAAATACCTAGAATATGCTAAAGACTCATCCAAAAAAGCTCCTAGAACTGATCAATGAATTCAGTAATGTTTCAGGATACAAAATCGATATACACAAATCAGAAGCACTGCTATACACACCTACAGCGACCCAGCTGAGAATCAAATTGAGAACTCAATCTCTTTTACAATAGCTGCAAAAACAATAAAATACTTGGGAATATACCTAACCAAAGAGGTGAAAGACCTTTACAAGGAAAACTACAAAACACTGCTGAAAGAAACAATAGATGACACAAACAAATGGAAACACTTCCAATTTTAATGGATGGGTAGAATCAATATTGTGAAAATGACCATACTGCCAAAAGCAATCTACAAATTCAACCCAGTTCCCATCAGAATACCATTACCATTCTCAGAACTAGAAACAAACAACCCTGAAATTCATATAAAAAAACGCCTACATAGCCAAAGCAAGAGTAAGCAAAAAGAACAAATCTGGAGGCATCACATTACCTGACTTTAAACCATACCACAAGGCCATAGTCACAAAAACAGCATAAAAATAGGCACATAGACCAATGGAACAGAATAGAAAATCCTGAAATAAAGTCAAATACTTACAGCCAACTCATCTTTGACAAAGCAAACAAAAATGTGATATGGGGAAAGGACACCCAATTTAACAAATGGTGCTGGAATAATTGGCAAACCACATGGAGAAGAATGAAACTGGACCCTCATCTCCACCTTATACAAAAATCAACTAAAGATGGATCAAATACTTAAACTAGAACCTGAAACCCTAAAGATTCTAGAAGATAACATCAGAAAAAGCTCTTCTAGCCATTGGCTTAGGCAAAGACTTCATGACCAAGAACCCAAAACCAAATGCAACAGAAACAAAGATAAGTAGATGGACTTAATTAAACTCCAAAGTCTTTGCACAAAAAAAGAAATAATCAGCAGAGTTAACAGACAACTAGCAGAGTAGGAGTAAATCTTTGCAAACTATGCATCTGACAAAGAGCTAATAATATTCAGAATCTACAAGGAACTCAAACAAATCAGCAAGAGACAAAACCAAACAATCCTATCAAAATTGGGATAAGGAAGAATAGACACTTCCCAAAAGATATACAAATGGCCAACAAACATATGGAAAAACATATGAAAAAATGCTCAACATCACTAATGATCGGGGAAATGCAAATCAAAATCACAATATGATGACACCTTTTTCCTACAAGAAAGGCCATAATAAAAAACAAATCAAAAAATAAGAGATGTTGGTGGAGATGTGGTGAAAAGGGAACACTTTTACACTGCTGGTGGGAATGTAAACTGGTACAATCAATATGGAAAACAGTGTGGAGATTCCTTAAAGAACTAAAAGTAGATCTACCATTTGATCCAGCAATCCCACTCCTGGGTATCTACCCAGAGAAAAATAAGTCATTTTACAAAAAGGATACATGAACATGGATGTTTATAGCAGCACAATTCGCAATTGCAAAAATATAGAAGCAGCCCAAATGCCCACCAATCAAGGAGTGGATGAAGAACTGTTAGTATATACATATCATGGAATACTACTCAGACTTAAAAAGGCATGAAATTATGGTATTCACAGCAACCTGGATGGAGTTGGAGACCATTATCCTAAGTGAAGTAACTCAGGAATGGAAAACCAAACATTGTATGTTCTCACTTGTAAGTGGGAGCTAAGCTATAATGATGCAAAGGCATAAGAATGATACAATGGACCTCGGGCACTCCAAGGGAAGGGCGACAAGGAGGTGAGAGATAAAAGACTACACTTTGGGTGTAGTGTACACTGCTCGGGTGATGGGTGCACCAAAATCTCACAAATCAGCACTAAAGAACTTATACATGTAACCAAACATCACTTGTTCCCCAAAAACCTATTGAAATTATATATATATGTCTTATATGTGTTCTTGCCAAAGAGACTTGCCCCTCCAGAGGAGGCCCCTGATAACCTGGTAGGCAAGATGAGACTTTCCCCAGCTACATCAATACTTGCTCAAGAGGTCTGTGTACAAAGTGGCCACAGTGGCATGGATGAAGGCTATGAATGGGCTCCATAACATGGCCTTCTGCTCACTGGGCTTGACTTGGATACTGTCACTACAGGGTGACAAGCCTGTCAACAGAGGAGGCCAATGCTTATCTCCAACATGGTACCTCTCCCTTGGAATGCCGATGTGTCTGGAGTTGGTTCCTTCTGGTGGGTTCTTGGTCTTGCTGACTTCAAGAATGAAGTCACGGGCCTTTGTGATGAGTGTTATAGCTCTTAAAGGTGGCACAGACCCAAAGAGTGAGTAGCAGCAAGATTTATTGTGAAGAGCAAAAGAACAAAGCTTCCACAGCCTGGAAGGGGACCCGAGCAGGTTGTCAGCTTTTATTCCCTTATTTGTTCCTGCCCATGTCCTGCTGATTGGCCCATTTTAAAGAGTGCTGATTGGTCCATTTAACAAAGTGCTGATTGGTTCATTTTACAGAGCACTGATTGGTCCATTTTACAAACCTCTAGCTAGCCACTGAGCACTGATTGGTGCGTTTTTACAGAGCACTGATTGGCCCATTTTACAAACCTCTAGCTAGCCACAGAGTGCTGATTGGTGCATTTTACAATCCTCTTGTAAGACAGAAAGTTCTCCAGGTCTCCACGTGACCCAGATGTCCAGCTGGCTTCACCTCTCACTGAGCTAACCACCTAATGTCGGTTTGTTCTGTACCATCATGAAGGAAGCAGAAATTTGTGAGAACAAATATTTTTCTGAGCACTGATTTGCCTTTCAAATCCACAGCACTTCTTCCACCCTCACCTTTTATGGATTTAATAACTATTTTATGCTTCATCTTGTTATCACCCACAGCATTGCCTCTTTTGACCAGAGAACTAATTTTGCAGCAAAAGTGGAATCATTGTATTTTTCCTGTGGAATTCACTAGTGTTAACATGTGTCCCCTCACTCAGAGGCCTAATAGAAGATGGGATGGCCTACTGGAGACTCAGTGATAATGCCAGTAGGGTGATAACACTCTGCAAAATTGAGGTGCTGATCTATAGGATGCAGTATAGGTTTCAAAACAGTAGCCAAGATACGGTGACTTTCCATAGCCAGAATACACAGGTCTGGGAACCAAAGGGAAGAAATAAAAACTACCTCAATCACTATTACACATTACATAAGTGTGCTTCCTGTCTCTCAAGCCTTCAGGTTGATGGTTTTGGAAGTGCTGGTACCCAAGGGAAGAATATTTCCACCAGAGAATAGTGGTAATGGTTCTCATTGTAAGGAGCTTAGCTCAGCTGGGGGAGTCAGCAGAGCTGCCAGGTGTCGTTGTAGCCAATTAAAGTAACAAGTTACAAATGAGTTAAGCCTGTAATCACTTACTAAGATGGTATTAGCAAGCGTCTAAACCAGAGTGCCAACTCCTTGTTTTATTTCCTCCTATGGAATGGCACACCAGTTGAGGGTCCAGTGGATCAGTGTGGATGTGGGAGTTATCTCACTATTGAAGGAGCCCTAAATAAAAGGCTCCAGTAGTTTTATGGGCCCTGGAATGGGGAATGGGAGAAAGAAGAGAGCTCAGGGTGCAAAAGCACTAGGTCCTCAAGTCAGAGTGTGAAGTGTCTTCAAGGTTTTCCCCTCCTCCTCCCATAAGAAGGTCTCAGCAGAGACGCCTGAGACAGGCCTCTGCCCAAGGCCTCAGATAAACAGACCAGGTGTTAAGATGTCCAGGCTAGGAAAATAAATACGTAAAGATCATGACTGGCTAGAAGGATCTAAGGCCTTGACTCCAATTCTGTTTCTGTGAACAGGGAAGATTTTTATCTGCCAAGTAAAGTCTTTGTAATCTCCTATGGTCAGGCCTGATATATCACATGTAGGTTTTTAAGCAGGAGCTGATGAATTAGAAGTTGACACTGCCTACTGGTCATTTCAGGTTTCCCAATATGCTGAACCAAGAGGTGGAGAAGTAGGTGATCATAAGGGTGGGGTGATTGATCCTGATTGCCAAGATAAAATTGAGTTACCGTTAACACACCAGCAACCAGGAGGACTGCAAATGGGCCCAGGTGATTCACTGAGGTCCTTCTAGCATTCCCATTGTCAATAACAAAAGTTAACATCAGACTGAGGCAATTCAATAAGAATGGACCAATAAGAACTTAGATCCTGTGGGAATAAAGTTTTGGGTCATCATGCCATGTAAAAATCTTTGCAGATATCAGAGAGTAGAAAGAAGATGGAATGTGTGTAAATAAGACAGATATGATTTATCAATAGAGGCCTGATGATCAGCTACACAAAAGGGAACTGTGGTAGCCATGTGTTTTGTATGAATTATTTTCCTCCCTTCATCCTGGTTCATTACAGGAAGAGTATCAGGTCCCCTTAATATTTCTAACTTCGCAAAGTGTGTTTTAGGCAGGTGTATGAATAAACAGATATGAACTTGTGATACATTGGCTAAGGGGACTTTGTTTTGAGGACAGGAGTCTCTTCATCTAGGCAAAAGATGAGACTAGGTGCTTCAACGCAAAGTGGGCCTGTAGGGCTTATTTCCAATTTTCCCACACCAAAATCCATCATCCACCCTTCTCTGTTCTTCTCTGTACCCCCATGAGACTGCCTCACATGGCCTCCCTAGCTTCTGGTTGGGTTTGGACAATTTGAGCAACAGTGAGAGACAAGAGGGTGAGAGGAAAGAGGTTGGGATACTGGCTGTCTCCTCACCTAGTCCCCACAGTGCCATGGATTTTCAGGGGCTGCTTTCCTTTACCCGTGGCCCAATAGGGTAGCCACAGTTCTATGACTTTAACTGTAACTAAGCTGCAGTAATGATGTTCTTACTCTTTCCTTTTTAGGCCTTAGAGATGTAACAGCTTCTCACTGTTGCTAGCCTCTGAGTGCCCCACTACTCAGGCACTGAAGAGTGTGAGTTCCCTTAGCCCTCTCCATACTTTTATACATAGTTCCTTCATTAAATTATTTTCAGTTAAAGCCTTTTGCATATACTCTGTCTTTGCTCTAGAATTCTAGTGAATACACATGAGGATGAGGATTTCTGCGATGTGAGATTTTATGGAGAGATAGGTTTGTGGGAAGTTCTATGTTGAGGAAAGTAAAGTTGGAGAGGAACAGATGTCTAGAGAATAATGGCTAAAATCCCCCACAATGTTTCTTTTCTAAAGTTCAAAACTAATGTCACTACTTAGCTTTTTTTTCTGGACAGCCATAGGCTAGGCTGGGAATAGTGGCTGGAGAGTCCTAGAACTCTAGGCTTGCAAGCTCCTTTCTTGTTCATGGGTGAGAAAGTTGGAGTCACCAAACCCATCAGAGGGAGACTGTAATACTCTCTTTCTTTATTCTAGCCTCCAATATCTTTCGTGGCCTCATCCTTGTTTGCCTTTCTTTGATTATCTGCTGAAAATCAATGTAAATTATTTTACTGACGTCATTGCTATTCCAGTTACAAGAAATTATCTAAGGAATTTAAATCAGTAAATTTCAAAGGTGAAACTCCAAGTACTCCTTACATTATAACTCTCTCACTGGGTACAAATTTCAGTTTTTGTGGTAGAAAAGAAACAATGCTTAGTCCTGATGCCCACTTCCCAATAAACAAATTTTACAACTTTGGGAACATTTTCTAATGTATATGAGCTTCATATTGGACTTGTATACCTCTTGCAGTTATTATAAGCTAATGAATATGAATCCTAGATAGGCAAAAGTGAAAATGGCAAATGCACCTTTAGACTCCTTCTTAGAGGGTATCAGCTACCACCTACTGTATAGTCAGTCAGTTGTTATATGAAATATTCAGTAAATAAATTTATTGAGTACATGTTATATGCCTGGCACTGTGCAGAGCAAGTTATGCACATATCTCTCAAGAAATGAACAAGATATCCAAATGTGAACCCATTTTAAAATTCTTCTGGATGGATTGTTTTCAAGCAATAGCTGGATTCTTGGCCATATTTTTCCTCACTGGGACTCTTGGTCTCACTTTTACATTGAAAAGGCTTAACTACATACTCTAAGCTTATCACAGATGATAACTTATTCCCAGATAACTGGATCTATAATATACCTCCTCCAACATAAATTCATATCATTGAAAGAATTCCAGAAGATCTGATATACACATATCACATATGTATATATCATATATATATATATATAAATACAGGTATATACACCTATATATGTATACAGGTGCCCATTTCATGCACACACACATCTTTCCACTCAGAGATGATTATTATGATTAAAATTTACTGATGACTTATCATGTGTTCAGTGTCATTCATTATGCTAGGTGTAGTTTACACATTATTTCATTTAATCCACATAAGCAGTCTGTGTAGTAAATTCTGATTCTCATATTTTGCAGATAAGATTTAGTTTAAATGATTCACCCAAGGACACATAGATATAGTAAATGGTGGAGGTGGTATTTGAATTCAGTTTTGTCTGACTCCAAAAGGTGTCCCTGAACACGTTGCTCCACTTCATTTAATAGATGTGGCTGTATTCCATACCATATGACCCTCATCCTTCACTGAACTATGGTTCGGGTAAGGTTTGTTTGTCCCTACCAAAACTTATGTTGAAATTTGATCTTCAGTATGGCAGTGTTGGGAGGTGGGGCCTAGTGGGAGGTGTTTGCATCATGGGGGCAGATCTCTCATGAATGGCTTAGTGCCATTCTCACAGTAGCGATTAAGTTTTCACTCTGACAGGACAGAATTCGTTCTTGTGGCAATGGATTCGTTTCCTTGAAAGTACGTTGTTTTAAAACTAAAATGCCCTTCAGGTTTTGCCTCCTCCCATGTGTCCACTTCCTCTTTGACTTTCTCTGACATGTTATGATGCAGCACAAAAAGCCCTAACTGGAAGCCAAGCAGATGCCAGCACCTCACTTCTTGAACTTCTCAGTTGATAGAACCATGAGATAAATAGACATTTTTTTTGTATAAACTACCCAATCTCAGGTGTTCTGTTATAGCAACACTAAACAGACTAATGCAGGGTATATGAAAAAATGCTCAACATCACTAACCATCAGAGAAATGCAAATCAAAATCACAATGAAATATTATCTCTTTATCTCTCTCCTGTTATAATGGCTTTTATTAAAAAAAAAGGCCGGCAATAATAGATGCTGGTGAGAATGTGGAGAAGAGGCAATCCTCGTACACTGTTGGTGGGAACATAAATTAGTACAATCACTGTGGAAAAATTTACAGAGGTTCCTAAAAATAAAAAATGGAACTACCATATGATCCAGCAATCTCACTACTGGTTATATATTCAAAGGAAAATAAATCAGTATATCAGAGATGTCTGTACTCCTGTGTTCATTGCAGCATTATTCACAATAGCTAAGATATGGAATCATCCTCATCCTGAGTGTCCATCAACAGATTAATGGATAAAAACAATGTGGTATATATACACAATGAAATAATATTTGGTCATAAGAAGAAAATTCTATCATTTGCAATAATATGGAAGAACCTGGAGGACATCATGTGAAGTGAAATTAGGCACAGAAAGACATATATTGCATGATCTCACACATATGTGGAATCTAAATAAGCTGATCTCATAGAAATAGAGAGTAGAATGATGGTTACCAGAGGCTGTGCTGATTGGAAGGGATGGGGAGAGGTTGGCCAAAGGATACAAAAGTACAGTTAGATAGGAGAAATAGATTCAACAGATCTACTTTCAGCATGGTGACTATATTTAAAGATGATGTATTCTTTTTTTTTTTTTACTTTTGTTTTAGATATGGGGGCAGATGTGCAGGTTTCTTACATGGCAGTGAGCATATTACCCAGTAGGTAATTTTTTCAACTCATGCTCCCCCTCCCTAATTTCCTCCCAACTCCAGTAGTCTGTAGTGTCTATTGTTCCCATGCTTATGTCCATGGGTGCTCAATGTCTAGCCCCCACGTGTACATTAGAACATGCAGTATTCAGTTTTCTGTTTGTGCATTAATTTGCTTAAGATTATGTCCTCCAGCTGCATCCATATTGCTACAAAGGACATGATTTCATTCTTTTATATGGCTGTGTAGTATTTAATTGTGTATATGTACCACATTTTCTTTGTACAATACACCATTGATGGGCACCTGGGTTGATTCCATGTTTTTGCTCCCATGAATAGCACAACAATGAACACATACGTGCATGTGTCTTTTCAGTATAATGATCTATTTTCCTTTGGGTTTATACCCAGTAATGGGATTGTTGAGTTGAATAGTAGCTCTCTTTTAAGTTCTTTGAGAAATCTCCAAATTGCTTTCCACAGTGACTGAACTAATTTACATTCCTGTCAACAGTGTGTAAGTGTCCCACTTTCTCCACAGCTACACCAGCATCTATTTTGCTGACTTTTTAACTAGCAATTCTGACTGGAGTGAGATGGTATCTCCTTGTGGTTTTGATTTGCATTTCTCTGATGATTATTGATATTGAGCATTTTTTCATATGTTTGTTGGCCACTTGTATGTCTTCTTTTAAGAAGTGTCTGTCTTTGGTCTTTGCCCATTTTTTTTTCATGAAGTTATTTGATTTTGGTTGTTGATTTGTTTAAGTTTCTTATAGATTCTGGATACCAGCCCATTGTCAGATGCATGGTTTGTGAGTATTTTCTCCCATTCTGTAGGTCATCTGTTAACTCTGTTGATACTTTATTTTGCTAAGCAGACGCTCCTTAGTTTAATTAGGTCCCACTTACCAATTTTTGCTACTGTTGTGATTGCTTTTTGGGAGTTAGCCAAAAATTCTTTGCCAAGGCTGCTGTTGGGAAGAATATGTCCTAGGTTGTCTTCTGTGGTTTTTATAGTTTGAGGCATTACCTTTAAATCTTTAATCCATCTTGAGTTAATTTTGCATATGATGAAAGGTAAAGGTCCAGTTTCATTCTTATGCATATGGCTAGTTAGTTATCCCAGCACCATTTTTTCAATAGCAAGTCCTTTCCCTATTGCTTGGTTTTGTTGGCCTTGTGGAAGATCTGATGGTTGTAGGTGTGTGTCTTTATTTCTCAGTTTTCTATTCTGTTCCATTTGTCTATGTGTCTGTTATTGTGCTAGTACCATGCTGTTGTAGTTACTGTAGCCTTATAGTGTATTTTGAAGTTGAGTAGTTCTATTCTTGAAAAATGCTAAAAGATGCTGGGCACTGTGGCTCATGCCTGTAATCCCAGCACTTTGGGAGGCCAAGGTGGGTGGATCACTTGAGGTCGGGAGTTCGAGACCAGCTCGACCAACATGGTGAAACCCTGTCTCTATTAAAAATACAAAATTTGCCAAGCGTGTTGGTGCATGCCTGTAATCCCAGCTACTCGGGAGGGTGAGGAAGGAGAATTGCTTGAACCTGGGAGGCAGAGGTTGCAGTGAGCCAAGATCACGCCATTGCACTTCAGCCTGGGTGACAAGAGAGAAACTCCGTCTCAAAAAAAAAAAAAAAGCTAAAAGAGTGTGATTTGTTTTTTCTAAGACCACCAGAGCGAGCACAAAAGAACCAGCGAGTAGGCAAGGCTAGGAGCAAAACTGCAAATTTATTTTTTGGTCACCTAGCTTCAGGGAAGAAGGTGTGGAGGGTGAGGTCTGTCGGCCTCCGGCAAAGGAGGCCGAGAGAGTTGCCCGGTGGAGCTCTCGGGTGGAGCTCCTGATGCAGTCCCCACAAGAGTGGGGGGCTGAGGAAGTCCGCGCTGCACGCTCGCCGGGAGCGGCTTTTCTGGGAGTGGGAGGGCAATAGGCGGGGCACGGGCATGTCGGGGGGCAATCTGTAGGTGCGACCAGGTAAATCTTGGTCTCTTCGGATTGACGTCACCTGGCACATGCCCGGTTGATCTGCACCTTCCCGGGCACCGGCTACATTTTCCCGCGCGCGGGAAAAGTTGGTGATGAAGAACCCAGAAGTGCGCCATCTTGCCTCCGTTGGTCCAAACAGAGTGGATAAGTATTCTTATCACAAAATAATAACTATGTGAGGCAGTATGTTAATTAACTAGATTTAACCATTCCACAAGATATATATTTCAAAACATCATATTATTCAAGAAAAATATCTGTACTACGAAGTTTATTTCAGCAGTATATTATCTATCAATGTATAAATAAATATATTTGAACATTCTACCTAAAAGTTCTACTCATCAAAGATTAACTTCTATGAAATGTTTAATAGAAACTAAATGACTAAAACAGGTACATAATTGTCACTTTTTCTCAAAAAGTTAAATTTGGTATGTCACTCTCTGTGACCTGGGAAATGTTATAAAAATTGGATGAGCTAGCTCCAGCATTTTCACAGTTCTCAACTGTGAAAGCATAAATAAAAAAGAGTATTTTCTTCATGTATTGTTGAAATGAAGCATGTAAATGCAGAAAGAGTAAGAAAACTACTTCAAGACCCTTTCAAGCAACGAAAAAAAGACCCAAGTAGTCAATTCCACTCTCAGGAAAAGAGTGAGGCTCTTGCTAACCAGAGACCACAGGCTGATCCAGAGCAGAGACTCCAATGCCTTTGGCTCTGCCAAAAGCAGCAGAGGCAGCACATTGGAAGAGAATATTCCACCTATATTGGACTTCAGAAAATACAGTGACCTCACAGTGCCATTGTCATGCATACCAACACACACTCACACCTTTTTACACCTGAACATACATTTTCAGTAAATTCAACACTAAAAATATGAAGGAAAGTTCAATGGATGAAGAATGGCCCAGACACTTCAATTTCCCTTTATGACATACTAGATTATTCAAATAACCTTCTCACACTAAACAACAAAAGATTAATAACAAATATTTTTTAGCTTTTTGAATATGTGATAACAGAGTAAAGAATTACAAGGTCAAAATCTAAAGGGAAAAAGAAGTACACAAGTTTATAAAGAGGTAAACTGAGACCACTTTTGCTAAAGCCATATGCCAATCTTCTATATTTTTAACTTGGGTTTTCTGAGGAGGCCAAAGGTCAAAACATAGGATCCACCCAAAGTGAGAGACATCAGACAGAATAATCTTTTGACTTTAAACTTGGGTTTCAAAGGGCTGCCTCCTCAGTGTAAAGGTGAACCATGTGCAAACCTACCATTTTACCCCCAGATCACTGTAAAGAAAGTTACCTTAGTACTGAGGGGGAATTCACCCTCAGAAGTAGTAATCATAAACTAATATTCATAAAGATTCAAAGTCCAACTGGCCAAGGCCTGCATGATCCCAAACACCAAAAGTCATGAATTTAAATTAAAATGGTTCCAGGCTGCTAGTGACCCTGGTGCCTGGCAGAAGCAAATGTAATTCTACTCTTGAGAAAAGTTTCACTGCCATAGACATTAAACAATTTCTATAAACAATTTTTAAAGGACAAGAATTAGAACACAACTTTAAAAACTAAAGAAATAAGGAACAATGAGAATGATTAAATAGTAAAAGCAAACAGTAGAAACAGACCTGAAAGACATTAGATATTAGAATTATAGAACAAGACTATAAATCAGCTATATTTTATGTGCCTAAAAGTGCAAGTTTGAAAATACATACAGGAAATAGGAAACCATAGAGAAACAGATGTTTTAAAAGATAAATAGTCCTTCTAAAAATAGACAAAATATGGAAAATGCAAAAAGGACTGTAAAAAACACAGAGGCTAGTGGAATAAGTGGGGGAGGGTTGGAAGAAAAAGAAAGAAAGGAAGGCAAGAAGGAGAGAAGGAACGAGGAAGAAAAGAAAGGAGGGAAGAATACTGAAATAAATGAGGAGATGTACTATGTTGACAGAATAGAAGACTCTACATTGTAATATATTAATTTTCTCAAAGCCAATCTATAGATTATGAGAGGATTTGGTATATTGGATATCAACACTTGTTATAAAACTACAGTAATTGAGACAACATAGCATGAATACACAGAGAAATAAATAGACAAGGTGATCAGAATAGAAAGCCTAGAAATAGACCAACACACATATGGACTCTTTTTTATGTAAAGGTGACATTAGACAGCACTGGAGAAAGAATAGCCTTTCCCATACATGACATTGACTCAATAGGATGTATATTTGCAAAACAGATGAAATTGGGCCTGTTCCTCATTCTATACATGAAAATAAATTAATTGTATCTTGTAGAGCTAAATATGAATGACAAAACACTAAACCTTTTAGAAATTAATATAGGAGAGTATATTTATAACATGAAGATAGAAACAAAATAGTAAATAGGACACCAAAATCAATAAGCAATAAAAGAAAATATTAGTAAGTTGGAGTACATTAAATAACTAATTTTTATCCAAAGACTTCATTAAAGGAGAGATAAGGCAAGGAATGCTTTCTTCTTTGCTTTTTATACTTCACTATGCATATAGTAGATAGAGTGTTTATTAAAAATATAAATCAGATCCCATCACTCCTCACTTACAGCTTTCCAAACTTCTTACCCTAGCCAACACTTAGTCTAGTATCACTCTCCCTTGTCCATTATAATTCAGCTACACTCCAAATTCCTTTCCCATCTCTGGAACTTCACACATACTATCTTTCTTCTACTCCTCAAATCCTTCTTTCCTTCAAATTCTTCAGGTATCAGCCTAAATGTCTCCTCCTTAAAAAAATTGTCTTTGACCAACTATTATGAAGTCCATGTCTACATTATTGTGCCTTAGAACACCCTTGCTTTTTTTTTCATGGCACTTATAATGTATTTTCATTATATAAATTTGATATTTTATTTATCCACTTAATTTCTGCCCTATTAGACCTAGATTCCAAAAATGTGTTGAACATGAATGGATAGATGGACGGATGACTGAACAATTCAGAATTTGCTTTTTACATTTGGCAAAAAGTCTTCATTTCCAGACTCTAAATCCAATAATTTTATTTCACCAAATATCCTTTCTGGTAGGCAAGGGATTAGTCATTTTTCTATCCACTCATTGATTCAATCATACATTCAACAAGTATTTTTGAAGAGACTATTTGGGTAAGTGGATGGTGGGTTAAGCCATTGAATGATCACACTTATGAATGAAAAGAGAAACACAAGGGTATGATGAAAGGGATTCTTACATACAAATACACTTTAAGGACCCATAGAAATACGATTTGAGGGAGAAGTTTTCTGTATTTCAGTTGTGACTTTCTTTGCAGTTGTAATACTGAGATAGTAACATGCTCTGTAATGTCAACTACTTTTTATTCCAAAATTTGCAAATGAGTCATCAGTTATTTCTGTCAAGTTTTTTCAAGTATCATATAACAGCTGTATTTTGGAAATTACATTGTTTACTGAGTTAACTATTATATCTTGCGGTTGTCTGAAAGTGTGAATAATTTTGGCAGCATCTTCCAATATATTCTACCTCGTTAGTAGACATAGGAAGCAATTAAGAGAAATTAAAATGTCTGGTGGTTGTAAAACATGGCTGCAAGTTATTTGATACTCTTCTCATTGAGTGATGGAGTCCATGCCCCCTCCATTTGAATCTGAGTGGGCTGTGACTTCTTTGATAATTAGAATACGTCAGAAGTGATATTGTGTGACTTCCAAGACCAGTTTATGAAAGCTTAGGCCAATCCTTCCTAGTTGTCTTGGAACATTTACTCTCTTTGAAAGCGTCATCTCAGGATGCTCTCTTTCAGAAGACAGCTGTCATATTATAAGAGGCCCCAGTCATATGGTAGGCTACATGTAGGTACTCTCGTCAACAATTTCAGCTGAGTCCAGCCTTCAAGACATCGTAGCCTAGGCATTAGTTAAATGACGGAAGGACCCTCCAAGTAATTCCAGCCTTCAGCTATTCAAATTATCCCGGTCATATGTGTTCTCAGCGGAGGCTCCACAACACATGGAACAACCCCCACAGTGTTCTGTCCAAATTCTTGACTCAAGAATCCTTGAGCATAATAAATCAATGGTTGTTGGTTTTGACACTAAGTTCAGAGTAGTTTATTGTGCAGCAATAATAATTGAAAAAAGATGATGAAATGAAAATTTTGGCTGGAGCACTGAAAAGTGGTAACATCTTAAATACAGAATTTTAAAAGATAAATAAATAAATAAATAAATAAATGCATTGTAAAAAGATTACAAAGAAGGGTGGGAATGATAGTTTGGAGGCAATAGTCTCATCTTTCAAGGATAAATTATTGGACAATGTCCCTGGATTATAGGATTGTTCATATTTGATCCATAATTTAGGAAGGATCAAACACTATTAATTTAATTATTTAAAGGTTAGTGTTCTCACATCCTCAGGCATCTCTAACATAGTAATCAGTATAGAAGTAAAAAATATGGAGCCATAAACAACAACAAAATCAACAAATAAAATAGATTGGTGGATAAATAGAAGAATGAATAGATAGGTAGATATAGCAAGCATGCTGACAAAGTAAGTGTAGTATAAGGTTAATTGTAGAATATGGGCATATGGAGGTATATTATATCTATAGCTGTGTAACAAATAATTCCAAAAGTTAGTGCTTTCAAACAGAAAACCATCATCACCTCAAAATTTCTGTGGGTCAGAAATCTGAGTATAGTTTAGCTGTATCTTCTGGCTCTGGCTCTCACAAAGCTGCAATCAAGGTGTCACTGCTGCTGCAGTCATTTTAAAGCCTGACTTTGGTAGATCCACTTCTAAGTTCAAGAGGTTGTTGACAGGGTTCAATACCTTGCAGAATGTTGGCCAGGGCTTTCTTGGTTTTTTTTCACATGGGCTTCTCTACAGGACAGTTTGCAACATGGCAACTGGTTCCCTTCAGAGTGAGTCAGCAAGAGGACAAAATAATGCTAGCAAGACAGAAGTTACAGTCTTCTATAGCCAAAAATGTCACTCTCATATCATCAAGATGAACTTATGTTTACTCTTAAGAAGTCAACGAAGCAAGTACAATGGCTTAGAAAGATTTCCAACTGAAAAAGCTCAAATCAAAAGTGCTGAAGACTGTAAACTATAAACCTCAGTTTTCTCAAATATTTCTTTATACGGAAGAGCAGCATTCTGCTGCTTTCCTGAAGAAGTCTTCCCTGTGAAGATTCTGTCCTTCCTTATTAAACCCCTGCATTTTTGCTCCAGAGTGCTTGCAACCATGGCAATCCACCAAGCCTATGAATCCTACCTAGGGTTACCACATAAAATATGGACTCTGGTTAAATTGGAATTCCAGATAAATACTTTTTAAAGGGTATGTCCCAAATATTGCATGAGATATATATTTTAAAGTATTCATTGTTTTTCTGAATGTCAACTTTAAGCATCCAATATTTTTACTTTCTAATCTGGCCACCCTGTCCCTCTAGATCTCTCCTGCTGAAGCCCCTGGACCTCCCACGCTCTCTCTCTTTGATTCCCCTGGGACTTTTCACCTTTCCACCTCGCAAGCCTGAAGGAAAGAGGAGACTGGGGTAGTCCAGGCTCCAGCTGCCAGAGGCTAGACAGGGCTATGGAATTGCTGCTGGCATCCACAATTAGCCCCGGGAGCACATTTTCCCATAGAAACAATAATCTTAATGGCGGCTGGCTTTCTAGTGCTATGGGCCCTATAGTCCAGCCATATTCTTGGTTAAATAGGCCTTTGTGGACTGGCCTGGGAACCTTCTCACCATTTGTAACATTGTTTCCATGGGAAAAATGCTTCTCAAGTTCCAAACAACTGACTTACAAACAAACTTTTGGAACAAAACGCTTTGCTAAATTGGAGAAGGCCTGTAGACTCTCCCAGAGTCATTCAAAGGCTGGTGACTTCACTCCAAGATGTTAGCAAAGTTTGGGCCTGCTTAGCATACCAAAGGGAGGCCACTGGGTTTGCTAAAGAAACTTTAATAAGCAAACAGACGAGATTGACAGATCCATAATAGACAAGCTGACTCTGTCTTTGATTGGCGACGTAGACGAGCATTTACACTGAATGATTTCCCTTAATCAAACACATGCCTTATCTGGACAGGCAGGACACTTATCCGACTAAGTGGGTGGTTATTAAGGAGATGGCAGGTACTCTGTATCTAATTGTACATTTAGCACCCTTTCACATACACAAACGCGCCAGAGGAAAGACAAGCTTATTTTTTCCCTCTATTGTCTGATACTTTCAATGTTTCATTGGTTCGTTCACCTTGATGAAAACAGAGCAATTATGCAGCTTTCATCTGCTTCTTTGAAAGGCATATGGAAAATTCTGCTTTCAGGAAAAAATTATTAATTCCACAAAAGTACTTCAAGGCATTCTGAGATGTGGTCTCCCATATTGCTGAAATTACATGCAGTGCTGCAGCATTTGCATAACAAATGTGACAGAATGGTTACTTAAGAGACTAAAACAGGAGGACTAAAATGTACAGAGATACCTCATTTCTCATTAATTATTATTCGAAACGAAATGTAATGCCACTAGTTATAGTATGCCAGACGTAGAAGAAGGAAATATATCATCATGTATTTAAAAATCCTTACAGAGCATAATAATAATTAAGAAATTATGACACTACTGATCTTTTAGAAGCAATGTAGCTACCTGTTCATTCCTTTATTAATCACCAATTTTCTTCCTCTTTAACACTACACAGTAAAGATTATTAAAGGGAAGAATACAAAAATAGATGTAGGGAGAGATAATTTATATTATGTAGCAAAAGTATATTAAAATGTATCATTTTAATTAAGACTTTCACTAGTAGAGAAAGTCATATTTTTGTCTGGTTTATAGCAACATATAATTTGACTTAAAAGGATAACAATGCATATTAGTAATTGTTATTGTTGATATTATTAATTTGCTCTAAAATTAACTGTAAGTGATTCTTTTTTCTTCTTTGAGCAGCATGCAATCCCTATCATAAAACTGTGTTTACTGGGTGGTTGAGAGAGATGCATTCAGTCAGGGCTGTAAATAGGAGGAAGGTAGTGAGTTTCTCAGGGGGAATGATGGGGTAGGGTGCTGCCTGTGCAGGAAAGCTTGGTCCATATGTCCCAATCAGCTGAGTTTCTGCCTTAAAACTGGTGCGTGATTCTCACAGCTACTGGGCAGGCATTGATGCCACAGGGGGCAGCAACAAATGCCCGTTTAAAGATGCTGGAAAGGAAAGTGGAAGTTAGAGTCACAAATCGCTATTCAAGTTCTAAACGGGCAATTTTTTTTTTTAATCATGTAACCCTGAGCCAGTCAGATTCAATTACTTTTTATTTCTGCAAAATCTTTCCAGGCTTCATTAAAAATATCCCAAAGGTCTTGATTGTTATTTTTAAAACTATGAATTTAGAAACTGCTTGTTAAAAAAATAAAGCAATGAACATAATCATTTATTCTGGTAATAATTATCATATAAATATTAAATTGTTTTATTGGTTGAATTGTGAGAACTCCAGCTATCACTGCTTATTCACAAACTTGATTTTTGATTTTATTTTTAAAGTTAACATAAAGTAAAATTGACTTTTGGGGGTGTATAGTCCTATGAACTTTCACACGTGTAAATTTGTGTAACTACCAATACAATAAAGACATAGAATAAATCCATCACCCCATAAAACTTCCCCCTGCTATTCCTTTATAACGACAACTCTCCCTCCCCTTTATAGGGGCACTCTCTCCCACCCCTCCTTGGCAACCAGTGATCTGTTCTCTACCACTATAATTTTGTCTTTTCAAAAACGTCACAAAGTTTTCTCAATAAAGCCCATCCTTTAACCTACATTTTTGACTGAAGTTTACCCTGAAGGGCTATGTATGACAGCGGATCACCCTGATGAGATGCATCTTGCATGCCAGTTGGGGCACCAGAGCGAACCACCTACCACAACAGTCACCTAATTCACCTCCCTGCACCCGCATTGATTCTCTTTCAATTTCTTATTCACACTGCAGCTAGTGTGGGTCTTTCTAAACAAACCTGTCGAGTTACCTACTTTCCCCCACTAACCCAATTTAAGACATTTCAATGGCTTCCCATTGGTCTTAAAATAGAGCAAAATCGTACACATAGCTTAATATGACAGCATGATCTGGCCTCTACCCTTCTCTCCAGCCTTATCTTCCACTCTTCTTTCCTCTCTGATCTCCAGCCAAACAATATTTTCTCAGTCACTTATAATAAACACGCTCCCTCCTGCTGGTAGGCACATCCTCTTCCATCTAGCTGGAATGCTTTATCCTTTGCCTCTCCTAGTCTTCAGTATGAATCAAATGTTACTTCCTCAGTGAGGGCTTTTCTCAACTCCTAGTCACATTCCCAGAGCATCAGGAAATCTAGGAAACAATTACTTGCCTGTCATTTGTATGAGTTTACACTTATTTGTATGAGTACGTGGTTAGAGTCTGTTTTCCTCACTAGACTATAGGATTCATGGTCTCTTTTTGGTCACAAGAAGCCTAGTTTATAATGCCTGTAATAAGGTGGGTGTTCAATAGTAGTTTAACATGCTATTTTAAGTATAACATAGAAAAAGCTAAGCCTCAAAGACCACATATTGTATGATTCTGCTTATATGAAACATCCAGAAAAGACAAATCTAAAACTAAATAAAGTAGATTAGTGATTGCCTAGGGCTGAAGGAAGGAATGGTGATTAAATGTAAACTGGCATGAAGAATTTTACAGAGGTAATGAAAATGTTCTAGAACTGCACAATTCGGTAAATTTATGAAAAAATAATTATATTATAAATTTAAATTCCTGTATATAGTTGGGTCCTATAGCTTTTCAAGTTTATTCTGACAATCTCTATCTTTTAATATGTATGTTTAAACCATTTGTATTTAATGTAATGGCTGATAGGTTTGGATTTGAATTCATCATTTGTTATTTGTTTTCTTTATTTTTCATCCATTTGTTTTCACTCTTCTGTCTTCTTTAGGTTTATTTGAACATAAGATATGCACGTCAATTTATCTACTGTGTTTTTGATTACACATCTGTGACTCTTTTAATTTGTTGCTCTAGTAATTACAATATACATGTTTAATTTTTTATAGTCTACTTAGAACTAATCAGTTGCCACTTTAAAGGAATATAGAGCTCTCATCATCATATTGGTCCTTTTACCCTACCCCATTTTATATTATATTAATAGTTGAGTTCTGTATTACACCTTTGCACATTAAACCCCAATCGGTGTTATAAGTTTTGATTTTTTTTTTTTTTTTTTTTTTTAGATTTAGTCTCACTCTGTTGCCCAGGCTGGAGTGCAGTGGCATGATCACAACTGACTGCCACCTCGAATTCCTGAGCTCAAGTGATCATCCCACCTCAGCCTTCCGAGTAGTTGGGACTGCAGAAACACACCATCATGCCCAGGAAAATTTTTAATTTTGTAGAGACAGTGTCTCACTATGTTGCCCAGGCTCGACTTGAACTCTTAGGCTCAAGTGATCCTCCCGAATCAGCCTCCCAAAGTGCTGGGATTATGGGTGTGAGCCACTGTTCTCAGCAACTCTTGATTTCAACTCTTGAATATATTTTAAGAATCAAGATAAGCATAGTCTAATTATCATTTATGTTGCACTTCTTTCATTATTCCGGGTGTTTCATATTTCCTTCTGGTATCATATCCCTCTCAGAGTAAAGAACTTTGAGCAAATCTTTTTTTTTTATTATTATTATACTTTAAGTTCTAGGGTACATGTGCATAATGTGCAGGTTACATATGTATACATGTGCCATGTTGGTGTGCTGCACCCATCAACTCGTCAGCACCAATCAATTCATCATTTATATCAGGTATAACTCCCCAATGCAATCCCTCCCCCCTCCCCCCTCCCCATGATAGGCCCCAGTGTGTGATGTTCCCCTTCCCGAGTCC
>NC_045445.1:5457164-5504908 GCF_002776525.5 Piliocolobus tephrosceles | reverse complement strand
CCCTGGCTAGGAAAAGGGACTCCCTTCCCCCTCGCGCTTCCCAGGTGAGGCGATGCCTCGCCCTGCTTCAGCTCTCGCTGGTCGGGCTGCAGCAGCTGACCAGCACCGATTGTCCGGCACTCCCGAGTGAGATGACCCCAGTACCTCAGTTGAAAATGCAGAAATCGCCGGTCTTCTGTGTCGCTCGCGCTGGGAGATGGAGACTGAAGCTGTTCCTATTCGGCCATCTTGCTCCGCCCCCCAGCAAATCTTTACAGCAGTTATACTGGCAATTAATTCTCTTACTTTTCCTTCATTTGAGAATATCTATTCTTCCTTTGTTTTTCCTGAAGTATATTTCCACCTAGAATTCTGGAATGGCAGCTCTTTTCTTTTAGAATTAAAAAAAAAGTTTTGTACTTTCATTCTAGCCTAAATGGTTTCTGATGAGTGTCAAGCATTTCCTGAGCAGCAACATTGTAGCAACTGTTATGTTGGCTTCTTACATTTCCATAGATTCAGCTAGTAAGGAGACAGCAAGTACAAATGGAGTTAGACAGTTGTACTCACACTGATAGCATAAGCAAGATCAGCATGGTGTCACTATCTGCATCCCTGTTCCCACAGGATGACACTGAACTGAGTGGACCAGATGATTAACAATATAAGCAGAGGATTGCTCTGTCATGGAACAGCCAACTCTAGACTTTAGTTAAAGGGGAGGAGGCAAGGTGAGTAGCCCTACACTTCACCAGATCCAGGGAGGTAGGATGAGGACCTTGCTCACAGCAGCCTCTCAAAAACTAGGGAGGCAAGTGAGAAATTTGCGATAGCTCCTAATATGCTGCCTATCAAACCATGTTTCAGAAAGATCCCAGGATTAGGTGAAGGTATGGTTTAGCCTTGCCTGTGGAACCTATGTGGAAATGTGCAAGAGGGCCAGAGTGCCATGGTAGAGCTGTTCCACTGTGATAAGAAATCCACAGACAGGCAAGTCATTGCTTTCTTATAACTCATGTATTATATTTGTCTGGCTGCAGTTGATAATTATTTCTTTATTTTTAGTTTTCAGCAGTTTTAATATGATATGCTTGGGCCTGGATTTTTTTAGACTTAACTTGTTTAGATTTCACTAAGCTTTCTGGATCTGTAGGTTTGTGTCTTTTATCACACATGGGCATTTTTCAGCCATTATTTCTTCAAATTTTACCTGCATCACATTCGTTATGCTCTATTTGTGGGACTCCTATAACTTCAACCCCTCTTATCAGAAAAGTAGATTTCCCTTTTGAAACTGCCTTTGAAAAGTCTATGACAGTGTGAGAAATCCAACATGGCTAGCTCCTTCTTGGTTCTAGCCTCACAGGCTGGCAGTCTTCACTCATTCCTGGGCATTGGCCAAGCTAACTATGCAAGGAATTTAGTTTATGGTTTAACTTGGAAGAAAGGATTATAATAGTCCCTTCCTAAAACTAATCCCCTCTATGTTTGGGGGCTGAAACAATCTTAATAAAACTAATGAAAGACCACAAGATTAGATTATGGTAAAGGCCTAAATTCTGCTAAAATATAGGCATATTTTCTATAGTTTCTTACTGCTCAAGAGTCAATATGGTCAGGCATTATAAGATTTTTGACTTCCTTCCTCAATTGCTTCTATATATAACATCACTATTGTAGAACCTCAGATTGATCTTTTGAGATTTTTTTTTTTTTTTCAGACTTTTGCATTCTGGCAACTGACTTACCCCACCTAGACACAAGACTCAACTAGTCCAAGGGCCTCTACCCAGAGGTGAACTCATTGCGTGAAGACCGTTTTCCACACCCCATGACTGCATCTCCAACCAATCAACAGCACCCATTCCCTAGCCCCTTGCCTACCAAACTATCCTTGAAAAACCCTAACCTCTGAACTCTCATACAGACTTATTTGAGTGACAACACCAGGATTGCCTCTTGGTGGCCTTGTGTTAATTAAACTCTTTCTTGAGCAGGAGTTTCTACTCTTATATCAGATAAAAGTCTTTAAAACAATAAAAATTAAAGACAATGAAGGGCATTACATAATGATAAAGGGTAAACAAGGATAAAGATAAACAAGAAGACATAAGTGTCTTAATTATATATGCACCTAGCATTAGAGCACCCAGATTCATAAAACAAGTTCTTCTTGGCCTATGAAAAGACATAGACAACCATGCAATAATAGTGAGAGCCTTCAACATCTCCACTGAAAGCTTTAGACAGATCATCAAGGCAGAAAACTAATAAAGAAGCTCCAGACTTAAACTCAACACTTGACCAATTGGACCTAATAGACAGCTACAGAGCACTCCACCCAAAAACCACAGCACATACTTCTGATCTGCACATGGAACATATGCTAGATCAACCACATGCCCAGTCATGAAGCAAGTCTCAATAAATTCAAAAACATTGGCATTGTATCAAACATACTCTCAGAATACAGTGCAAATGGAGAAAAAGGATATTAGAGTTTGAAAGAAAAAAGCAGGCATTGCAATCCTAGTCTCTGACAAAACAGACTTTAAACCAACAAAGATAAAAAAATACAAAGAAAGGCATTACATAATGGTAAAGGGAACAATTCAACAAGAATAGCTAACTATTCTGAAAATATATGCACCCAATGCAGGAGCACCCAGATTCATAAAACAAGTTCTTAGAGATCTACACAGAGACTTAGACTCCCACACAATAATAGTGGGAGACTTTAACACCCCAATGTCAGTATTAGACAAATCAATGAGGCAGAAAATTAACAAGGATATTTGGACCTGAACTCAACCCTGGATCAAGTGGACCCAGTAGACGACTACAGAACTCTCTACCCCAAATCAACACAATATACATTCTTCTCAATGCCACATGGCACTTACTCTAAAATCGACCACATAATTGGAATCAAAACACACCTTAGCAAAAGCAAAAGAACTGAAATCATAACAAACATTCTCTCAGACCGTAGTGCAATCAAATTAGAATTCAGGATTAAGAAACTCACTCAAAACCATACAATTTCATGGAAATTGAACAACCTGCTCTTGAATGACTCCTGGGTAAATACCGACGTTAAGGCAGAAATCAATAAGTTCTTTAAAGCCAATGAGAACAAAGAGACAACATACCAGAATTTCTGGGATGCAGCTAAAGCAGTGTTAAGAGGGAAATTGATAGCACTAAATGCCCACATCAGAAAGCTAGAAAGAGCTCAACATCACAGTTAAAATAGCTAGAGAGGCAAGACCAAACTAATCCAAAAGCTAGAAGAAGACAAGAAATACCTAAGGTCAGGGAAGTATTGAAGGACACAGATACATGAAAAACCCTCCAAAAAATCAACAAATCCAGGAGTTGGCTTTTTGAAAAAAATAACAAAATACATAGACCACTAGCTAGACTACTAAAGAAGAAGAGAGAGAAGAATCAAATAGACCCAATAAAAAATGATAAAGGGGATATAACCATTGATCCCACAGAAATACAAACTACCATCAGAGAATACTATAAACACCTGTACACAAATAAACTAGGAAATCTAAAAGAAATGGATAAATCCCTGGACACATACACCCTCCCAAGACTAAACCAGGAAGAAGTCAAATCCTTGAATAGACCAATAACATGCTCTGAAATTGAGGCAGTAATTAATAGCCTACCAACCAAAAAAGGCCCAGAACTAGATGGGTTCAGAGCTGAATTCTACCAGAAATACAAAGAGGAGCTGGTACCATTACTTCTGAAACTATTCCAAACAATAGAAAAAGAGGGACTCTTCCCTAACTCATTTTATGAGGCCAACACCATCCTGATACTAAAACCATCCTGATACTAAAACCTGGCAGAGACACAACAAAGAAAGAAAATTTCAGGCAATACTATTCAAGACATAGGCATGGACAAAAATTTTATGATGAAATCACCAAAAGCAATTGCAACAAAAGCTAAAATTGACAAATGGGATCTAATTAAACTAAAGAGCTTCTGGGCACAGCAAAAGAAACTATCATCAGAGTGAACAGGCAACCTACAGAATGGGAGAAAATTTTTGCAATCTACCCATCTGATAAAGGTCTAATATCCAGAATTTACAAGGAACTTAAATATGTTTACCAGAAAAAAAACAAACAACCCCATCAAAAAGTGGGCAAATGATATGAAGAGTCACTCCTCAAAAGAAGGCATTTACATGACCAACAAACATACGAAAAAAAGCTCAACGTCACTGATGATCATAGAAATGCAAATCAAAACCACAATGAGATACCATCTCACAGCAGTCAGAATGGCGATTATTAAGAAGTTAGGAAACAATAGATGCTGGTAAGGCTACAGAGAAGTAGGAACGCTTTTACACTGTTGGTGGGAATGTAAATTAGTTCAACCATTGTGGAAGACAGTATGGCAATTCCTTAAGGATCTAGAACCAGAAATACCATATGACTCAGCAATCCCATTACTGGGTATATACCTAAAGAAATATAAATCTTTCTACTATAAAGACACATGCACAGTATGTTTATTGCAGCACTATTTACAATACCAAAGACATGGAACCAATCCAAATGCCCATCAATGATAGACTGGATAAAGAAAATGTGTTACATATACACCATGGAATACTATGCAGCCATAAAAAAGAATGAGATCATGTCCTTTGCAGGGACATGGATGAAGCTGGAAGCCATGATCCTGGCAAACTAATACGGGAACAGAAAACCAAATGTCACATGTTCTCACTCATAATTCAGAGTTAAACATTGAGAGCACATAGATGCAGAGAGGGGAATGACACACACCAGGGCCTGTTAGCAGGTAGTAGGTGGGGAAGAGAACTTAGAGGGCGAGTCAATAGGTGCAGCAAACCACCATGGCACACATATACCTATGTAACAAACCTGCACATTCTGCACATGTATCCCATTTTTTTAGAAGAAATGAAGGGGAAAAAAAAGACTAACAAAGTAAAAAAAAAAAAAAGAGAAGATCTAAATAAATATAATCAGAAATGACAAAAATGACATTGCACCTGATCCCAAAGAAATACAAAAGATCCTCAGAGAATACCATGAACAATTCTGTGCACACAAACTAGAACCCCCAGAGGAAATGGATAAATTCCTGGAAACACATAATCTCCCAAGATGGAATCAGGGAGACATTAAAACCCTGAGCTGACCAATATTGATCTATGAAATTGAATCAGAAAAAACAAACCTACCAATCACAAAATGCCTGGATCAGATGGATTCACACCCAAGTTCTACCAGATGCATAAAGAAGAACTAGTACCTATCCTACTGCAACTATTCCAAAAATTTGAGAAGAACTACCTAACTCATTCTACGAGACCAGCATCAGCTTAATACTGCAAAAATCTGGCAGTGACACAACAAAAAAGGAAACTTCAGGCCAATATCTCTGATGAACATAGATGTAAAAATCCTCAACAAAATATTAGCAAATCGAATCCGGCAGCACAACCAAAAGTTAATACACTATGATCAGGTAGGCCTTATTCCTGAGATGCAAGGCCGGTTTGACATATGCTCATCAAGAGAAGTGATTCACCACATAAACAGAATTAAAACAAAAAACATATTATCATTTCAATAAATGCAGAAGAAGCTTTAGATAAAATCCAGCATCATTTCATGATAAAAACCCTTTAAAAACTAGGCATCAAAGGAACATACTTCAAAATGAGCTATCTATGACAAACCCATAGCCAACATCATACTGAATGGGCAAAAGTTAGAACCATTCCACTTGAGAAATGGAACTAGAAAAGGATGCCCACTCTCACCACCCCTATTCAACGTAGTACCAAAAGTCCTAGCCAGAACAATCAGGGAAAAGAATGAAATAAAAAACATACAAATAAGAAATGAAGTCAAACTATCTGTCTTTGCTGAAGACATAATTTCATGCCTAGAAACCTGTTAAGACTCTGACTAAAAGCTAGTAGAATTGAAAAATAATTTTAGCAATGTTTTAGGACACAAAATCAATGTACAAAAATCAGTAGCATTTCTATACACCAATAACATCCAGGCTGAGAGTCCAATCAGGAGCACGATCCCATTTACAATAGTCACACACACACAAAAATACCTAGGAATATAGCTAACCAAGGAGGTGGAAGATCTCTACAATAACTACAAAACACTGCTGAAAGAACTCAGATGTAACACAAATAAACAGAAAGACATTCTAGGTGCATGGATAGGAAAAATCAATATTGTTAAAATGGCCATACTGCTCAAAGCAATTTAGAGATTCACTGCTGTTCCCATCAAACTACTGAGGTCATTCTTCACAGAATTAGAAAACTATTCTAAAATTCATATGGAGCCAAAAAAGACCCTGAATAGCCAAAACAATCCTAAGCAAGAAGAACAAAGCTGGAGGCATCACACTACCCAATTTTAAACTGTACTGTAAGGTTACAGTAACCAAAACGGCAAGGTACTGGTACAAAAACAGACACAAAGACTAAAAGAACAGAATAGAAACCTCAAAAATAAAGACACACACCCACAACCATCTTATCTTTATCAAGGCTGACAAAACAAGCAATGGGGAAAGGACTTGCTACTCAATAAATGGTGCTGGAATAATTGGCTAGCCACACACAGAAGAAAGAAACTGGACTGTTACCTTTAACCATATACAAAAATTAACTCAATGTGAATTAAAGATTTAAATATAAGACCTCAAACTATAAAAATCCTAGAAGAAAACCTTCTCAACATCAGCTTTGGCAAAGAATCTTTGGCTAAGTCCCCCAATCCAATAGCAACAAAAACAGAAATTGACATGTGGGACCTAATTAAACTAAATAACTTCTGCATGGCAAAAGAAACTATCAACAGAGTAAACAGATAATCTACAGAATGGGAGAAAATATTTGCAAATTAAGTACCCCAAAATGATCTAGTATCCAGAATCTACAAGGAACTTAAACCAACAAGCAAAAAACAAATAACCCCATGAAAAAATGGGTGAAGGACACAAACAGACACTTCTCAAAAGAAGATATGCAAGCAGCCAAGAAACATGAAAAAATGCTCAATATCACTAATCATCAGAGAAATGCAAATCAAAACCACGAGGAAATACCATCTCACACCAGTCAGAATGCCTATTATTAAAAAGTCAAAAAACAACAACAACCAACAAACAGATGCTGACAAGGCTGTGGAGAAAAGGGAATACTTACATACTGTTGGTGGGAATGTAAATTAGTTCAGTCACTGTGGAAAGCAATTTGGAAATATCTCAAAGAACTCAAAACAGAGCTACCATTCGATTCAACAATCCCATTACGGGGTATATACCCAAAGGAAAAGAGATAATTATACCAAAAAGACATATACACTTGTATGTTCATTGCTGTGCTATTCATGATAGCAAAGACATGGAATTAACCTAATGTGCCCATCAATGGTGGATCCTATACAGAAAATGTAATACATGTACACCATGGAATACCATGCAGCCATAGAAAAGAATGAAATACTGTCCTTTGCAGCAACATAGATGGAGCTAGAGTCCATAATCCGTGGTAAATTAACACAGGAACAAAAAACCAAATCGCACATGTCTCACTTCTAAGTGGGAGCTAAACATTGAGCACCACAGACATAAACATGGGAACAACAGACACCACGGATTACTAGATGGGGGAGGAATGGAGGAGGGCAAGGGCTAAAAAACTACCATTGGTGGGACCAGGTGCGGTGGCTCATGCCTGTAATCCCAGCACTTTGGGAGGCCGAGGCGGGAGGATCACCAGGTCAGGAGATCGAGACCATCCTGGCTAACACGGTGAAACCCCGTCTCTACTAAAAATACAAAAAATTAGCTGGGAGTGGTGGTGGGCACCTGTAGTCCCAGCTACTCGGGAGGCTGAGGCAGGAGAATGGCTTGAAGGCGGAGTTTGCATTGAGCCGAGATCAGGCCAATGCACTCCAGCCTGGGCGACAGAGCGAGACTCCTTGTCAACAAAACAAAACAAAAAAAACTACCTATTGGTACTATGCTCACTACCTAGATGTGATATACCCATGTAACACAACTGCACATGCACCCACTGTATAAAAAATAAAAGTTGAAATTAAAAAAATAAATACATAGGTTATTTCTCCACTGCAAAACCAGTCTCAGTGAATTGGTTTTGTCCATGCAGTGGGAAGGAAGAACCCTTCGGGTAATACACTTTCTCACAGCTTTCAGCACCTGGAGCCTTGCTGCCATCACTGTTATTACCACCACTACCACTGTGGAACTGTCTGGGGGCTGAGAAGGAAAAGAAGAAAAAAAAAAGTAAAATGAATCCTACTGCCTCTGAATGTTACCACTTTCCCACTTCTTAAATCAGAAGTATGTTTTTTCCTGCAGTTCTGTCTAGGTTCCTACCTTGGACTCAGGACTGGAGATACTGGAGGGAAAAAATGGGAAACTCACCAACAGTTGGCTTGTACTTCAAATTCTCACCTTCCTCTTCAATCTTCCTGCTACCATTTACTTTTCAAAGCTCTCACTTAGCTGCTCCATGTAATCTGTTTAAATTTTATAACTGTATGCACTAAGAAAAACAAGGGAGAGTATGGTTACTCCATCCCAACTCTTGAAGCCAGGACTTTCTCAGCCTCAATTTTGTCACCTGAGAATGGAAACTATCAGTGGTTACACAGCATAATTGCATTAAGAACATGATCTTACTATCCCAGGAAATTCTTATCTGGGAAGATGAAATTGTATATAATTTTTGGTTGTTTCAGGGACTTCCTAAAAATTCAAATATTTGAACAAAAGAAAAATCACCTAGTTCTCATCAGGGCGATGGGTCCCTTCTCAAATTGGCAAGTCATTCAGTACACTTTTTTTGTTACTGTTACTCTTTAAGGTTTGCTTCAAAACCCTTACCTCACTGTGTTCATCAGTTCCAAATGATTGAAATATCACAAATTATTCCAATCCTAATCATGCTCCAGCGTTAAATTATCTATTCTAAATCAGACCCCCAAAATCTTATGCATATCTTACTATTGACTACCCCTTCCTAGAGATTACTAAGACAGGCAAATACTGATATCTCTTACTTCAGAATGAGATAAATGGACTTAGCTTGATCAATCAAAACATTATTATGGCGTGTGTATCATAATATATATAATATGTGTGTGTGTGTGTACATGTATGTGTGTGTGTGTATATATATATATTCTCTTTTTCTGGAGAATCCTAACTGGTACACACACCATTATATATACATATGTGTATGTGTGTGTGTGTGTGTATATATGTATGTGTATGTATGTATGTGTGTGTGTGTGTATATATATATATATATATTTGTGTGTGAACCAGTTATATACGTGTGTGTGTGTGTGTGTATGAAACAAGGAATTGACTTGTCTGATTATGGAGGCTAAGTGCCATAATCTGCTGTCTAAAATTTGGAGACCAAGGGAAGCTGATGGTGTAATCTCAGTCCAAACTTGAAGGCTTAAGAACTGGAAGACTAATGGTGTAAGTCCTGGCCTGAGTCCAAAGGCCTAAGAACTGGCTCTGATGTCTGAGGGGAGGAGAAGACACATGTCTCCACAAGCAGATAGGAAATTCTCCCTTCATCTACCTTTTTCCTCTATTCGATGGATTGGATGATGCCCACCCACATTGGTGAGGGTGGATCTTCTTTACCAATTGATAGACCAATTCAGTCTACCAATTCAAATGCTAATCTCTTCCTGAAACACCCTCGCAGACACACCCAGAAATAATGTTTTGCCAGCTATCTGGGCATCCCTTAACCTACCCAGTTTGACACATGCAATTAACCATCACAGGTGTGTGTGTGTGTTTGTGTGTGTGGGTGTGTTTGTAGAAGTCAGCAATTGACAGACCTATCCAAAAATATTCTTGTGGGACCAATTTAGCAATTGAAAACCCTTACCAGTTCCTCTACTTTCACAAAAATAGTTTAGACAAATCACTAAAGATCTTAACAAGAGTTTATATATCACAAATGAGAGACGTGAAAATTACCCAATTTATTTACACCTGCCAACCTTTATGGACTAGAAAGTTCCCTGGATCTCACCATCCCAGCATTGTCAATGAGAAGTTTTCAATTTGTTTTGCTTTGTTACACATGATACCCAGAAGACAATTTTATTTTTCTATGTCCACTTCTATGTTCAAAAACTTTCCTACATTAGAGTCATGTGGTTAGCTCCCATCTTCTGAGTCTCTCTCAAGCTGCCAAATATCCATCTCAAAACACTTACCTTCTGTACGCTTTTTCATTAAACCAGTGTTCCTTGTTTTCATAAGTACAAAAGTATCACCTGTTCTGTAGAGAACCAAACCATAATTATTGGATGCTTGAACTTGTAAATGCCACACACTAGTGTGTTAATGTAGGTTTGTGTGTAGTCAAATAAATATGTCTGAGCTAAAGGAAGAAAAATAACCCATGTGCCCTTAATCCAGTTTATTTACAGGCTGTATGACTTGTCTGCTTTTTAAAGAATTTTGCCTGATATCTCAAAGGCTCTTCTCCCCTTTTTGCTTTATATTTTAAACAAGACTGACATTAATGTCTTTAAAAGTACCATGTGAATATGTCATGCATGGTATAACCAAAATGTGAGGCATTATGATTTTAGAATCTGTGTCTTTAAAATTTTACATTGCATTTTAGAAATATTTGATGTAGTTGGTCATATTGCAGTTTCCCTTGTTTCTCCAGCTCCTTTTCACTACCCAAAAGTCTCCACTTCTGCTTGACCATCTGCTCCACTCTTCTTTCCATTTCCTATCTGAAATACCCCTTTCTCTTAATACCTCTATCAGGTTTGACTCACATATACTTATTTATTTATTTAATTTATTTTTTATTATACTTTATGTTCTCGGGTACATGTGCACAACGTACAGGTTTGCTACATACGTATACATGTGCCATGTTGGTGTGCTGCGCGCATTAACTCGTCATTTACATTAGGTATATCTCCTAATGCTATCCCTCCCCCCCCCCCCCCACCCCACAACAGGCCCCGGTGTGTGATGTTCCACTTCCTGTGTCCAAGTGATCTCATTGTTCAATTCCCACCTATGAGTGAGAACACGTGGTGTTTGGTTTTCTGTTCTTGCGGTAGTTTGCTGAGAATGATGGTTTCCAACTGCATCCATGTCCCTGCAAAGGACACGAACTCATCATTTTTTACGACTGCATAGTATTCCATGGTGTATATGTGCCACATTTTCTTAATCCAGTCTGTCACTGATGGACACTTGGGTTGATTCCAAGTCTTTGCTATTGTGAATAGTGCCACAATAAACATACGTGTGCATGTGTCTTTATAGCAGCATGACTTATAACCCTTTGGGTATATACCCAGTAATGGGATGGCTGGGTCAAATGGTATTTCTAGTTCTAGATCCTTGAGGAATCACGACACTGTTTTCCACAATCATTGAACTAGTTTACAGTCCCACCAACAGTGTAAAAGTGTTCCTATTTCTCCACATCCTCTCCAGCACCTGTTGTTTCCTGATTTTTTAATGATTGCCATTCTAACTGGTGTGAGATGGTATCTCATTGTGGTTTTGATTTGCATTTCTCTGACAGCCAGTGATGATGAACATTTTTTCATGTGTCTGTTGGCTGTATGAATGTCTTCTTTTGAGAAGTGTCTGTTCATATCCTTTGCCCACTTTTTGATGGGGTTCTTTGTTTTTTTCCTGTAAATTTGTTAGAGTACTTTGTAGTTTCTGGGTATTAGGCCTTTGTCAGGTGAGTAGATTGCAAAAATTTTCTCCCATTCAGTAGGTTGCCTTTTCAGTCTGATGGTAGTTTCTTTTGCTGTGCAGAAGCTCTTGAGTTTAATTAAATCCCATTTATCAATTTTGGCTTTTGTTGCCATTGCTTTTGGTGTTGTAGACATGAAGTCCTTGCACATGCCTATGTCCTGAATGGTATTGCCTAGGTTTTCTTCTAGGGTTTTATGGTTTTATGTCTAACATTTAACTCTCTAATCCATCTTGAATTAATTTTTGTATAAGGTGTAAGGAAGGGATCCAGTTTCAGCTTTCTACTTATGGCTAGCCAGTTTTCCCAGCACCATTTATTAAATAGGGAATCATCTCCCCATTTCTTGTTTTTATCAAGTTTGTCAAAGATCAGATGGTTGTAGATGTGTGGTATTATTTCTGAGGGCTCTGTTCTGTTCCATTAGTCTATATCTCTGTTTTGGTACCAGTACCATGCTGTTTTGGTTACTGTAGCCTTGTAGTATAGTTTGAAGACAGGTAGCATGATGCTTCCAGCTTTATTCTTTTGCTTAGGATTGTCTTGGCAATGCGGGCTCTTTTTTGGTTCCATATGAGCTTTAAAGTAATTTTTTCCAATTCGTGAAGAAAGTCATTGGTAGCTTAATGGGGATGGCATTGAATGTATAAATTACCTTGGGCAGTATGGCCTTTTTCACAATATTGATTCTTCCTATCCATGAGCATGGAATGTTCTTCAATTTGTTTGTGTCCTCTTTTATTTAGTTGAGCTGTAGTTTGTAGTTCTCCTTGAAGAAGTCCTTCACATCCCTTGTAAGTTGGATTCCTGGGTATTTTATTCTCTTTGAAGCAATTGTGAATGGGATTTCACTCATGATTTGGCTCTCTGATTGTCTGTTATTGGTGTATAAGAATGCTTGTGATTTTTGCACATCGATTTTGTATCCTGAGACTTTGCTGAAGTTGCTTATGAGTTTAAGGAGATTTTGGGCTAAGATGATGGGGTTTTCTAAATATACAATCATGTCATCTGCAAACAGGAACAATTTGACTTCCTCTTTTCCTAATTGAATACCTTTTATTTCTTTCTCTTGCCTGATTGCCCTGGCCAGTACTTCCAACACTATGTTGAATATGAGTGTTGAGAGAGGGCATCCCTGTCTTGTGCCAGTTTTCAAGGGGAATGTTTCCAGTTTTTGCCCATTCAGTATGATATTCATTGTGGGTTTTTCATAAATAGTTATTATTTTGAGATATGTTTCATCAATACCGAATTTTTGAGAGTTTTTAGCATGATGGGCTGTTGAATTTTGTCAAAGGTCTTTTCTGCATTTATTGAGATAATCACATGGTTTTTGTCTTTGGTTCTGTTTATATACTGTATTACGTTTATTGATTTGTGCATATTGAACAAGCCTTGCATCCCAGGGATGAAGCCCATGTGATCTTGATGGATAAGCTTTTTGATGTGCTGCTGGATTCGGTTTGTCAGTATTTTATTGAGGATTTTTGCATCGATGTTCATCAGGGATATTTGTCTAAAATTCTCTTTTTTTGTTGTGTCTCTGCCAGACTTTGGTACCAGGATGATGTTGGCCTCATAAAATGAGTTAGGGAGGATTCCCTCTTTTTCCATTGATTGGAATAGTTTCAGAAGGATTGGTACCAGCTCCTCCTTGTACCTCTGGTAGAATTTGACTGTGAATCCATCTGGTCTTGGACTTTTTTTTTTGGTTGGTAGGCTATTAATTATTCCCTCAATTTCAGAACCTGCTATTGGTCTATTCAGAGATTCAACTTCCTGGTTTAGTCTTGGGAGAGTGTATGTGTCCAGAAATTTATCCATTTCTTCTAGGTTTTCTAGTTTATTTGCGTAGAGGTGTTTATAGTATTCTCTGATGGTAGTTTGTATTTCTGTGGGGTCGGTGGTGATATCCCCTTTATCAATTTTTATTGTGTCTATTTGATTCTACTCTCTTTTCTTCTTTGTTAGTCTTAGTAGCAGTCTATCAATTTTGTTGATCTTTTCAAAAGTCCAGCTCCTGAATTCATTGATTTTTTGAAGGGTTTTTATTGTGTCTCTGTCTCCTTCAGTTCTGCTCTGATCTTAGTTATTTCTTGCCTTCTGCTAACTTTTGAATGTATTTGCTCTTACTTCTCTAGTTTTTTTAATTGTGATGTTTGGGTGTCAATTTTAGATTTTTTCTGCTTTCTCTTGTGGGCATTTAGTGCTATAAGTTTCCCTCTACACATTGCTCTAAATGTGTCCCAGAAATTCTGGTATGTTGTGTCTTTGTTCTCATTGGTTTCAAAGAACATCTTTATATCTGCCTTCATTGCGTTATGTACCCAGTAGCCATTCAGGAGCAGGCTGTTCAGTTTCCATGTAGTTGAGCAGTTTTGATTGATTTTCTTAGTCCTGAGTTTTAGTTTGATTGCACTGTGGTCTGAGAGATAGTTTGTTATAATTTCTGTTCTTTTACATTTGCTGAGGAGTGCTTTACTTCCAAATATGTGGTCAATTTTGGAATAAGTGTGATGTGGTGCTGAGAAGAATATACATTCTGTTGATTTGCGGTAGAGAGTTCTGTAGATGTTTATTATGTCCACTTGGTGCAGAGCTGAGTTCAATTTCTGGATATCCTTGTTAACTTTCTCTCACGTTGATCTGTCTAATGTTGACAGTGGGATGTTAAAGTCTCCCATTATTATTGTGTGGGAGTCTAAGTCTCTTTGTAAGTCTCTAAGGACTTGCTTTATGAATCTGGGTGCTCCTTTATTGGATGCATATATATTTAGGATAGTTAGCTCTTCTTGTTGAATTGATCCCTTTACCATTATGTAATGGCCGTCTTTTTCTCTTTTGATCTTTGATGGTTTAAAGTCTGTTTTATCAGAGACTAGGATTGCAACCCCTGCCTTTCTTTGGTTTTCTATTTGCTTGGTAGAGCTTCCTCCATCCCTTTATTTTGAGCCTATGTGTGTCTCTGCATGTGAGATGGGTCTCCTGAATACAGCACACTGATGGGTCTTGACTCTTTATCCAATTTGCCAGTCTGTGTCTTTTAATTGGAGCATTTAGCCCATTTACATTTAAGGTTAATATTGTTATGTGTGAACTTTATCTTGTCATTATGATGTTAGCTGGTTATTTTGCCCATTAGTTGATGCAGTTTCTTCCTAGCATCGATGATCTTTACATTTTGGCATGTTTTTGCAGTGGCTAGTACCTGTTGTTCCTTTCCATGTTTAGTGCTTCCTTCAGGAGCTCTTCTTGGGCAGTCCTGGTGGTGACAAAATCTCTCAACATTTGTTTGTCTATAAAGGATTTTATTTCTCCTTCACTTATGAAGCTTAGTTTGGCTGGATATGAAATTCCAGGTTGAAAATTCTTTTCTGTAAGAATGTTGAATATTGGCCCCCACTCTCTGCTGGCTTGTCTAGTTTCTGCTGAGAGATCCGCTGTTAGTCTGATGGGCTTTCCTTTGTGGGTAACCCGACCTTTCTCTCTGGCTGCCCTTAACATTTTTTCCTTCATTTCAACTTTGGTGAATCTGACAATTATGTGTCTTGGAGTTGCTCTTCTCGAGGAGAATCTTTGTAGCGTTCTCTGTATTTACTGTATTTGAATGTTGACCTGCCTTGCTAGGTTGGGGAAGTTATCCTGGATAATATCCTGCAGAATGTTTTCCAACTTGGTTCCATTCTCACTATCACTTTCAGGTACACCAATCAGATGTAGATATGGCCTTTTCACATAGTACCATATTTCTTTGAGGCTTTGTTCATTTCTTTTTACTCTTTTTCCTCTAAACTTCTCTTCTTGCTTCATTTCATTCATTTGATCTTCAATCGCTGATACCCTTTCTTCCAGTTGATCAAGTCAGTTACTGAAGCTTGTGCATTTGTCATGTAGTTCTCATGTCATGGTTTTCTTCTCTATCAGGTCATTTAAAGACTTCTCTACATTGGTTATTCTAGTTAGCCATTTGTCAAATAATTTTTTCAAGGTTTTTAGCTTCTTTGCGATGGGTTCAAACTTCCTCCTTTAGTTCGGAGAAATTTGATCGTCTGAAGCCTTCTTCTCTCAACTCGTCAAAGTCATTCTCCATCCAACTTTGTTCCATTGCTGGTGAGGAGCTGCGCTCCTTTGGAGGGGGAGAGGTGCTCTGATTTTTAGAATTTTCAGCTTTTCTGCACTGTTTTTTCCCCATCTTTGTGGTTTTTATCTGCCTTTGGTCTTTGATGACAGTGATGTACAGATGGGGTTTTGGTGTGGATGTCCTTTCTGTTTGTTAGTTTTCCTTCTAACAGTCAGGACCCTCAGCTACAGGTCTGTTGGAGTTTGCTGGAGGTCCACTCCATACCCTGTTTGCCTGGGTATCAGCAGCAGGGGCTGCAGAAGAGTGAATATTGCTGAACAGCAAATGTTGCTGCCTGATGGTTCCTCTGGAAGCTTTGTCTTAGAGGGGTACCCGCCCATGCGAGGTGTGAGGTGCCAGTCTGCCCCTAGTGGGGGATGTCACCCAGTTAGGCTACTTGGGGATCAGGGATCCACGTGAGCAGGCAGTCTGTCCATTCTCATATCTCAAACTCCGTGCTGGGAGAACCACTGCTCTCTTCAAAACTGTCAGACAGGGACATTTAAATCTGCAGAGGTTTCTGTTGCCTTTTGTTTGGCTATGCCCTGTCCCCAGAGGTGGAGTCTACAGAGGCAGGCAGGCCTCCTTGAGCTACGGTGGGCTCCACCAAGTTCGAGCTTCCTGGCACATTTTTTACCTACTTAAGCCTCAGCAATGGTGAGTGCCCCTCCCCCAGCCTCGCTGCCACTTTGCAGTTAGATCTCAGACTGCTGTGCTAGCAACAAGGGAGGCTCCGTGGGCATGGGACTCTCCAAGCCAGGCACAGGATATAATCTCCTGGTCTGCCGTTTGCTAAGACCCTTGGTAAAGTGCAGTATTAGGGTGGGAGTGACCCAATTTTCCAGGTGTTTTGTGTCACAGTTTCCCTTGGCTAGGAAAAGGAATTCCCTTCCCCCTGGTGCTTCCTGGGTGAGGCGATGCCTAACCCTACTTTGGCTCTCGCTTGTTGGGCTGCACCCACTGTCCTGCACCCACTGTCCGACATGTCTCAGTGAGATGAATCTCAGTGAGATTACCTAAGTTGGAAATGCAGAAATTGCCCGTCTTCTGTGTCACTCACGCTGGGAGCTGGAGGCTGGAGCTGTTCCTATTCGGCCATCTTGGAACTGGGAATCGACTCACATATACTTAAACAAAGATTTGTTTCTGGTAAAGTACACAGAGATAAAGCTGTATACACTAGAATTTTGCTTGAGGGAAACTCACAGTGGGGAAAGGATTTGTATAATTTCATTTTTAATCTGGGGACTTTATCTCTGTTCTCTGGGCTTCTTATCAAACCATTTCACAGGGCTCTTCTGTATAATATTTGCATTTCCTGTTTACAAATCACTTTGATATACATTTGATGCTTGTGAGAACGTCTTAAGACAGGGAGCAAAATTACCCTTCTTGAACAGATTGGGAAACTGAGACTCACCCAAAAAAGGGACACCACGTGCTAAACTAGGCAGCTTGTCCATGTTTTTTAAAAAATTTACTCATTCATTTATTTACTCAAGAAATATCTTCTGCACTCTTAGGCTGTGTGAATTTCTGTGTTAGGTGCTAGGCCTTGATCCTATATTACTTTCAGACTTCTGAAGTATACAGATAAGACACCTTCCTTTAGAATTTGGATAATAAAATTCTTTTGCTTAGCTGTCTTTTTTATTTCTAGATCAAACCCAGGTGTCTTTCAGCTCAACCCAAGTTGAATTAGAAATTAATGAAAGGAGACAGAAACAACACTAAATTGGAACTCAAGAGACATTAGGTACCAAACCTTACTCACTCTTTCACTCCAAGTATGACCTTAGACAACTTCGTTTTTCTCTCTGAGCCTGTTTTTCCATCTGTAAAGAGAGGCATTAGACTAGCGGTATGTACAGCTCTAAGAATCTGCCTTTAAAGATTCATAGTAATTGGCTTTTACCATCTATTCAAAGACCAGTGACTCCTAGTGGTGAGTGAAGACTACATTCCCCAAGTTGGGGGTGTCAGAATCTCAGAGTGTGTAGAATTTTAAAAAATGCTTTTGATACTATAATTGTGTATTTTAAAAAGCAAGAAAAAACTATCTCTTTTTTATTGAAACTGTCGAATGCAAACTTATGGTAGCCCTCTAGACTCATGAGAACAGAGAACATAAGTGCAATTTTTATAGTTAATTGAGGGTGGGAGGAATAGCATAATATCCTTTGACTTAAAGTGTCCATAGGTTTTAAGAATTAGAAAATGCACTGCTTAGCTTGCAGGGGGCTGGCATCACAGACCCTGTGGCCACCCTTAAGAGTTTCTGGTGGGTTGCCTGCTGGATGTCACTCCCTCTTCCTTCCTCCAGGTTACTGTCTGTCTTGTGGGGAGGAGGCTTTTGCTGCAGCAGTCTCTCATGGCCACAGCAGCTCCCCTTTCTGATGGAGCTACTGATTGAATTACTGCCTACTACAAGCCAAGTGTATTATTTAACGGTCGTTTACCTTGTTTCACTGTCTTCCTTTGTAGATAATTTAATCTTGGTTTTGATCTCCATGTTGTGCTTTTTCCCTTTTGGTCTCCTAACCTCCTGATTTCAGCAAGCATGCCCTTGCTGCCCATTCCTCCCTTGATTTCATCTCTCATTTCACCTCACCTGTCTCTGCCTGGGCACTCCTTCTCACTGTTTTTTATTTCCACTTTGCCAATTAGCACTTTGATGTACACCCCTCTCTCAGCCTCATCCATAGCTTTTGCCTATCTAGCATTTAGCCACTCATATCTTTCTGTCATATTCTTGCAGATTACTAGACCTGATGCATCAATTTTCCCCCTTTCTGCCTGAGAAAATAGTTACTTGCTAAATGATTGTGCTTTTCAAGCCTCCCCTACTTGAAGCTCACAAATTATCATTGATCAAAGACTTTCATTAAGTGCATCATTAAGCAAACACTGTTCTTTAACACACCTGCAACCTGTCTTTCCCAGAAAGAAAGCAGGGAGAAGACCAGGGCAATTCCGTTGCTAAGTTCTTCCTATGAAGACAGCGTGAAGAGCAGCCCTTCATCTCCATGGGGCTGCTCTCGTCTCCACATGAGCACATAACTGGCAGTGACATAAATCAATTTTTTACGGATTAACACAGGCTTCCATGCAGAAGACAGGCAGGGCTCCTAGTGACTCGCATCTGAAGAATGCTCCTGATTTCTTTTCTCGCCCCTTTTAAAATAAAATAAATACAGAGGCTTGGAGTTGAAAGTTTCCTGAATGCTAGCAAAGCTCTGTTGAACGAAGCAAGTTGCCACACACTGCTGAACTCTCTTTGCTCCCAGAAATGCCACTTGAACCATCTTCCAAACCTCAGCCTCTGTGGCACCCCTTTGAAAAGCCATTGTTTCTATTTCAACTGCTAAATGTGGCCACTGACTCCTCATTTACCCCTTTGAAGCCCAGCAAAAAGGGGGAAATTGGAGGGAGGAAAGCACCTGGGAAAAGCCGCCCAAGAGCAAACATCAAAATGCCTACACCCTGCATGTGTTAGAAAAAAAAAAAAAAAAATCAGTGAAACCCAGTGGGAGCCAATAGCATGTGTTTCTTATTCTTAAAACCCCAGCAGGCTTCACTTTACCCAGACCAACTTTTGAAATGTAAAAGAGAACAAAAGAAAGAGGAGATGATTAACAAAGAAGAAAAGCCATGCTTAGATGATGATTTTATTTCCCAGATACGCCTTTCCTGCCTCATTAATATACTTCTGGAGTGGATGAAAGTACTTGGCATCCAAAGCAGGTAGTAATGGCCCATCAAGAGATACCATGTCAGCTTCCTTAATGCCTTATCAAAGGTTTATTGAAGAATGCAGTCATCTTGCTACTCTCACTGGTTTTAAAGAGTTACATGAAGACAAATGAAATGCCCCTCTCCTTCATACGTTTTCTCTCAACCATTTCTGACAATATCTTTCATGTATAAATCATTCTTCTCTGATAGCATTTGGCTGGGTCTATCATATTAACAACGGGACCAAGACAATGCCAAAGGTCTGGGTAAATACTTTATGTTCATTTAAAGATACAGAAATGTGTTCACAGCATATTAAACCCCAGAGAGCAGTGGGCTGTTGTTCACGCTATGTACAATATTACCGGTGCTGAAGCAACTTGGGCTTTGTAAAGTGGCAAATACATTATTGGAAGTTTGTATAGAGACGTAGTTGAGACTATATTATTAGTAACAACAAAATGGAAAAGCTATCTCTCACCAGTGGTTTTATTGAAACCAAGCTTGAATGGCTTTTGCCTGCTTGCCTCTGTGTAGTATTGGAAGCAGATTTACCCACGTGCCCAAACTTGAGAGGTTCAATGTGCCAGACACTAGCAGTGGGTCTAGTTTCTTGTGTATGAAAGGCCAACCCATTCCACCCCATCATCATCCTGCCATTTCCTCTAGTTCCAGGCTTTGAACCATATTTGGACCTGTTCTCTGCCTCTCATCAGATGCTATTATGCCCCATTGTTTCTCTGTCTTATAGAGTCTTCTACCTACTTCAGCCTCTCTGGGGCTGCTCTTGCTTAGCACCTCATCACCTCTTGTTGGGATATTTTAATAATATCTCCAAGGATCTGTATACCTGTGTTGTTCCACCCAAGGCACCATGGCAGTTTCTATCCTGAAATTCAGCTCTGATCACTTGCCTCCTTGCTCATCACTCCCAACACAAAACCTTAAAATGCTTCAATTTGCTTGCATAAGAAAGTCCTGTTGCCTTGTACTGGCATTTAAAGACATGTTCCAATGAGAACACTTGGACATAGAGTTGGGAATATCACACACCGGGGCCTGTCGTGAGGTGGGGGAAGCGGGGAGGGATAGCATTAGGAGATACACCTAATGTAAATGACAAGTTAATGGGTGCAGCACACCAACATGGTACATGTATACATATGTAACAAACCTGCACGTTGTGTACATGTATCCTAGAACTTAAAGTATAATAATAAAAAAAATGGAAAATAAAAAAATAAATGAAGACATGTTCCATGAGAATCCAGAAACCCTATTCGTACCACATTTCCACATCAATATTTTGCTACTACAACCCTTCATGTAATCCCCTCCTCCGGACAACTAAAATACTTGTTCTGCATACACCTAACAAACATTTCTTTCATATTTTACCCTTTGTTCCCACCCCATGCCTACATATCCAACTCTTCTCTATCCTTCAAGATACAGTTCAAAGGTCAATTCCCCCATAAAGTCTTCTGTTTCCCACAGCCGTAAGTGATTGCTTCCTCTTCTGACCCCCACTCAGAGTACTTGATTTCTGCCTCTGTTGTGCTTTGTCACTCTCTAGCTTATATTTGAATAATTCCTCCTGATACATGTAATAGCAGTTTTTATTTTATAAAATTGCTATATATCTTAGTACTATGGTCTGAATGTTTGTGTCAGCCCAAAATTCATATGTTAAAATCCTACCTCTCAGGATGATGGCATTAGGAGGCAAGGCCTTTGGGAGGTGATTAGGTCCCTCAGAAATGGAATTAACGTCCTCATAAAAGAGGCCCAATAGACCTAGGTCACCTCTTCTACTTCTGTTTCTCTCTACGAGGACACAGAGAGAAAATGCTACCTATGAACCAGGAAATGGGCTCTTATCAGATACCAGTTCTGCCAGTGCCTTGATTTGGTCTTCCCAGCCTCCAGAACTGTGAGAAATAAATCTCTCTTGCTTACAAGCCATCCATTCTATGGTATTTTATTATAGCATCCTGAACTAAGACTCTTTATAATCTTATTCACAACTCTATCACATAGGTAGGCATTATTATCCTAATTTTACAGACTAAGAAATTGAGACTGAGAACGATGAAATGAGTTATCCAAGGACCTACAGTTTGTGGCAGATTCAGGAGTTGAACCCAAGTTTGTTCCTCCAATTCTGAGTTTATAACTCCTGCTTGTCAATATGAGGAAAAAATGTGGTTGAAGTTTTTTTGTTTTTTTTTTTTTTTTTTTTTTTGGAGGAATCAGATTTTAATTAGAATAATAATTAGTTATTTGATTCAATTCATCCACTTATCATCCTTCTCTGATTTGGGTGTGCGGATGCCATAGGACAGTGGGAAGGATAAGTTTGAAATTGTGTTTTGCCACCTTTGGCTTATATGTTTTTGGCAAATCACTTTCCTAATTTGGTCTTCACTTTCCTGATCTGTGACATGGACATAATTGTGCTTACTGTCAAAAGACAAAATTACAACACATTTAGTTTAAGATCGAATTGGTTTTTATTTGCAATCTGGGAATTTGGCAACACTTCATTTCATAAAATAGAATGACTGTCTGTGGGCATGACAACAATTCATTTCTGTAGGGTGGGAAAAAGCAAACAGAACAATAAAAAAAGCAGATTGCTTAACATCAGGTTATTACCAGTCACTCTTCTTGTAAGGGTTAACGAAAAGGGGATTTCCTTATTACACTGATTCAGGGAGATTGGGCTCTTTCTGATTGGTTGCTGTGAATTTCCTGTTTTCAGGGAAAAAAGTGGTCTATTTGGGGATCTACCTGCTTTCATAAAGTTTCAGTTTGATTGGAACTTGGCATAAGTGACTCCATTTTTGTTTGGTCTGGTTTGTTGGGGCCTAGTATAGGAGACTAGTCCAAAGCAATGGCCTCCCATTAACTTAAGCATTACCTAGTCAGAATTAAGAGATAGGGTATTTGCCAGAGGATTGGTCATCACCACCCCTTTACTTATATGCTCTGGGTGCTCCCTGGGCTACTTAACACAGTTCCCCACCCACTTTGGGAAATAGGGAGCACGGATATAAATACTCCTACCCCTGCCAGCAACTTTTACCTGACTCCTGCCCTAGGATAAATCAATGCAACAGATTGTTTTCTGACCTTTTTTAAGTGAGATGTGCTCAGCAGTACCCTGAAAAGTCAGTTTTCTTTTTCAAAAATAACTTCAGGCAAATGGTAAGGCATTTATCCCCTGGATACTGGTCTGCTCATAGCTCTACCCAGAGCACACCCAAGGTTGGAAATCAATCATTTGGAGGTAAAAATAACCACTATTTGATGCAAAAGACTAATTTGTGATAAGGCCACTTTGTGGTGACTGGACTAATTTAACTCAATTGGCTGGAGCACAGTGCTCACAGGCCAAGGGTTCCAGATTGATCCACATGTGGACCGCTTGACCCGGTAGCATGCTGTCCCATTCATTCCTCCAGGCAATTTGTCATAGGCCTTTCCTCTTTGACAATTATTGGGAAACTGAGTGATTGATTCAAAGTGGAATTAAATAATGGAGAGAGAAATGAAAACAGAGGTAAATGGTAGGAACTAAAAAAAAAACTAAGTAAACATAAAGAAATATATAAAAAATCAATCATTTTTCAAAGTGAATGCACTGATACAACTCCACCCAGGTCAAGAAATAGAACATTACCTGGATCCCAGAAGTCTTCCTCATGATCACTTCCAAGCACTATTCTCTTCTCCAAAGGGTATGAATTTTGTCAGAAAGCCAGATCCAGAGGAGGTGAAACTTCTGGAAGGCAACCAGTATGGAAGACAAGTTACTTCACTTTGACTTTCTGATTTTTCCCCACTGCAGTATCAAAAAGATAATGCTTACCTTGGAAGGCTGTTGTGATAATTAAATGAAGTCATGCATAGCTGTACAAACGGTTCCTGACATATGATGTTTTGACTTACAACTTTTCAACTTTACAACGATGGTGCAAAAGTGATATGCATTTAGTGGAAATGGTATTTTGAACTTTGATCTTTTCCTATGCTACTGATATGAGGTGTGGTAGTCTCTTGTGATACTGGGCAGCAGCAATGAGCTGCAGCTCCCAGTTAGCCATGACATCACAAAGGTAAAGAACCCATACTCTACAGTGTACTGTATTTCCAGATGATTTTGCCCAACAGTGGGCTAACGTAATTGTTCTGAACATGTTTAAGATAAGTTGGGCCAAGGTATGATGTTAGATAGGTTAGATGTATTAAGTCCTTTTTCCACTTATGATATTTTGAATTTATGATGGGTTTATCAGGACATAACCCCACAGTAAGTCAAGGAGCATCTGTATAAACTTAATAGGTGCTCAACGAATAGGTGCTGTTATTTTGCCATCAGTATCATTGATGAATTTGGATGATGGATGATGCAGAGTAAACCCAAACTCAAGGCATGTGCACGGTGCCATCTACACTTTATTCTATCTCAATAGCAGCTGTTGCAAGAGATGTAGCCTGTGGCTGCTCTCACCAACAGATACAAGACTTGTTTCCACAAACCTCACTGAGGACCAGGCTGTGGATGCCCAAGAGTTCATTCTACTTGCTTCATCAAATAACTGATGTGTTTCTGGGCAATCAGGCCCAGTCTCAGCCCTGCCACCTGTAATTAGTTTGAACTACAGGCAAATGCTGAACAGAGCCCAGCAGCAGTTCCCCAAGGGAAGGACTGCAGGAGCAGGGTTGAAGAATAGAACGTAGAGAGTCTGAGGGGTGTGGCTGTAGTGGGTAACCTGAGAAAGAATAGGGCGATGTGTTCAGAATGTCCTCAAACCATTTTTTGTGAGTTGCTATGATCTTGTTAACAGTCATCTCTTTTTAGTTACGTGTATTCTGATGAGTTGAGAAACGGGTTACCTTTTCTGTTCTTCTAAAGAACAATTAGCAGTAGGTGGGGATGGTGATTGGTTAAACCTACTTCTAAAAATTATGTTAATAATCATGGCTTCCATGATCCTTTGCCTCAAAACACTCAAAGGTAAAAAAGCACTTGGTAATATCTGGTAGGATGTTTCTTGCCCTCAGGAGAAAGTAAAGCTATGGTCTTTGCTTTTCGGGCTTCCTTTTTACAATGCCTGATCATCCTCCCATTGAATTCCATCTTATTTTGGGACCCATCTGATGCCTGCAGGCATCAGCCCCTGTCTTCTTCCTACTGTCTAGGATTCTTACTCTGTAGGGATGGACACTCAGCTTGGGCTTTTCAGCCATGATTGCTCAAAGACTTCTCTTTAGAAACTCTGGTATCCTGAGAAAACCACTGCTCTTTAAAGAGACTAGGTCGAGCTTATGCTTCTCCCATCTTGGGAAGCTTTCCTGAATGCACCCAAGCAGACTTGGTCTCTCCCCTCCTTGTTGCCAGTCTTGTAGGTATCTGGAGCTCAGCACAGATTCCTCTGCATTGAAATGTATTGTTCATTTATTTGTCTCACATTCTGATCTCCCTGAGTGCTAAGAGCAATTTCCTTATTCTTCCCTATATCTTCAGCTTTTAGCTCAGTTCCTGGCACATAAGGGTAAGCAGTAATCTCCCAGACTGAGGAATAAATGTTTGTGCTGATCATACACTATGAAAAAGTCAATTGCCAGCTCTTTTTTATTATTATACTTTAAGTTCTAGGATACATGTGCACAACGTGCAGGTTTGTTACATATGTATACATGTGCCATGATTTACATTAGGTATGTCTCCTAATGCTATCCCTCCCCCTCACCTCCTCCCCACAATAGGATCCGGTGTGTGATGCTCCCCTTCCTGTGTCCAAGTGATCTCATTGTTCAATTCCCACCTATGAGTGAGAAATGCGGTATTTGGTTTTCTATTCTTGTGATAGTTTGCTGAGAATGATGGTTTCCAGCTGCATCCATGTCCCTACAAAGGACATGAACTCATCCTTTTTTATGATTGCATAGTATTCCATGGTGTGTATGTGCCACATTTTCTTAATCCAGTCTGTCACTGATGGACATTTGGGTTGATTCCAAGTCTTTGCTATTGTGAATAGTGCCACAATAAACATACGTGTGCATGTGTCTTTATAGCAGCATGACTTATAATCCTTTGGGTATATACCCAGTAACGGGATGGCTGGGTCAAATGATATTTCTAGTACTACATCCTTGAGGAATCGCGACACTGTTTTCCACAATGGTTGAACTAGTTTACAGTCCCACCAACAGTGTAAAAGTGTTCCTATTTCTCCACATCCTCTCCAGCACCTGTTGTTTCCTGACTTTTTAATGATTGCCATTCTAACCGGTGTGAGATGGTATCTCATTGTGGTTTTGATTTGCATTTCTCTGACGGCCAGTGATGATGAACATTTTTTCATGTGTCTGTTGGCTGTATGAATGTCTTCTTTTGAGAAGTGTCTGTTCATATCCTTTGCCCACTTTTTGATGGGGTTGTTCGTTTTTTTCTTGTAAATTTGTTTGAGTTCTTTGTAGTTTCTGGATATTAGGCCTTTGTCAGATGAGTAGATTGCAAAAATTTTCTCCCATTCCGTAGGTTGCCTTTTCACTCTGATGGTAGTTTCTTTTGCTGTGCAGAAGCTCTTTAGTTTAATTAGATCCCATTTGTCAATTTTGGCTTTTGTTGCCATTGCTTTTGATGTTTTAGACATGAAGTCCTTGCCCATGCCTATGTCCTGAATGGTATTACCTAGCTTTTCTTCTAGGGTTTTTTTTTTTTTATTTTTTTTTTTGAGACGGAGTCTCGCTCTGTCACCCGGGCTGGAGTGCAGTGGCCGGATCTCAGCTCACTACAAGCTCCGCCTCCCGGGTTTACGCCATTCTCCTGCCTCAGCCTCCTGAGTAGCTGGGACTACAGGCGCCCGCCACCTCGCCCGGCTAGTTTTTTTGTATTTTTTAGTAGAGACGGGGTTTCACCGTGTTAGCCAGGATGGTCTCGATCTCCTGAACTCGTGATCCGCCCGTCTCGGCCTCCCAAAGTGCTGGGATTACAGGCTTGAGCCACCGCGCCCGGCCTTCTTCTAGGGTTTTTATGGTTTTAGGTCTAACATTTAAGTCTCTAATCCATCTTGAATTAATTTTCGTATAAGGAGTAAGGAAGGGATCCAGTTTCAGCTTTCTACTTATGCCTAGCCAATTTTCCCAGCACCGTTTATTAAATAAGGAATCCTTTCCCATTTCTTGTTTTTGTCAGGTTTGTCAAAGATCAGATGGCTGTAGATGTGTGGTGTTATTTCTGAGGGCTCTGTTCTGTTCCATTAGTCTATATCTCTGTTTTGGTCCAGTACCATGCTGTTTTGGTTACTGTAGCCTTGTAGTATAGTTTGAAGTCAGGTAGCGGAATGCCTCCAATTTTGTTCTTTTGGCTTAGGATTGTCTTGGCAATGTGGGCTCTTTTTTGGATCCATATGAACTTTACAGCAGTTTTTTCCAATTCTGTGAAGAAAGTCATTGGTAGCTTAATGGGGATGGCATTGAATCTATGAATTACCTGCTCTTTTTATCTACATTTTTCCTATAGAGTGATAATAAAGTAATAATAACTTCAATCTTTCTTACATTCAATCTAAAGTAGAAATTTGTTTTAGTGACATATCTCCTTGTATTAAATAATAACAAACCAAGGTACTTTGCCCAGGCTGCCTTGTTTCTTGGCAAGTTTACTTTCGCCTTTCTTTTCAGATTCCCCAGTGGATATTCAGGTCTTCTAGGCCCATCACATCCCTCAAACTTAGGTTTCAATATTTGACTATAAATTTTGGGGGCTTGAAGAGTAACATTCAACTCCCTCTGTAGCCAAGTATTTAAAATTTTCCTACAATTGGTCCCCAAACTACTTTTTAAGTCTTACATCACAGCATCCCTTTGGAATTTGGGTCACACTAGACTACTCCTGTTTTTGTTACATATACAATCACCTTTCATGCCTTCACACCTGAAGGTTGGTTCTGTTGAAATGTAATCTCCATTGTTGGAGGTGGGGCCTTGTAGGAGGTGTTTGGAACACTGGGGGAAGATCCCTCATGAATGGCTTGGGCTATCCCCCTGATGATAAGCGAGCGCTCACTCTGAGTTTACACAAAATCTGCTCATTTAAAAGTATGTGGCACCACCCCTCCGTCTTGCTCCTGCTTTCACCATGTGAGACACCCCCTTTGCCTTCTGCCATGATTTTAAGCTTCCTGAGCCCTTCCTAGAAGTCAAGATGATGGTTGCAGAACCATGAGCCAATTCAATCTCCTTTCCTTATAAATTACCCAGTCTCAGGTGTTTATTTATGGTAATGCAAGAATGGCTTAATACAACACTTTCATTCAAACTGGTCACTCCTACAATGCCCTTCCCTCCCCTTTTGGCCTACTGCCATCTTACTGAGGTTCACATTCAACTCTAATGTCATCTCCACTATAAAATAAGTTGCCTCCTTCTCTATGCTTCCATAATTCTTTGTATGCACTTGTCTGATCACAATTATCCTTTATCCTTTGTATCTTACAATATTATTACTTGTGAGCCTGTCTGGTTCCTGCCTAGTCTTCATAATCCTGTGCATTCTCCATGTTGGTATCTATCATACCTGCCCCAAGTGAGTGCCCAAAAGATTCATAATCTGCCCCTCAAATGTCATTTTATTTAACATAGAATGTAAAAGCCTTATCGCTTCTCGGCCTTTTGGCTAAGATCAAGTGTAAAAGCCTTAAAATGTGCTTAGATAAAATCAAACAAATTATAATTTGAAAACAGGATTTCTCTATTAACTTTTCCTGGAAACAATTTTACTCATCAGAAGAAAGCAACTTCATCATAATTAACTAGGAATCCTTTTGTAAGATTTCTCAAATTAGTAAAGATGTCTTAGTTGGATCACACAGCCCTCATTACTTGATCATATGTGACAATGATTCAACTGTCATTAAATAGGAATTAAAATATTTCCTGATGATCTTTATTTGAATATGCATTTTAATATGTATTGATGGAACGCTAATGAGGACTACAGGCAGCAGAGTTACCACAGATCAGAAATCATTTTTTCCTAATGCCAGTTATTGAGGGTCAATTGCCATTTTCATCCTGAGATGTGATTTTCAGGTACAACTGGCTCAGAGTCATGAGCTGAATGTGAAATACTTGATTCTGAAAGGCAAGTCACAGAAACCATGCAATTTTTGGAGATTAAAAATGGTCTATTGCTTTCTTTGGGGTTGGCTACAAAAAGAAATCACCATGTATGGAATTGCTTTGCTTTGGGGGAATTGCTTTTGTATTTTAGTAGTTAAACCAGATTTATTTTCCAAAATGAACTCTTTCTCTCAATATTTTCTGAGGGATACCCTGTGACTGATGCTTGCACATTTGGCAATCAGTTGGCCCTTTTCCATTGTGCCACTGCTCATTCACAAACTTCCCATAAACCAAGCAGTCAGGAGTCTCTAGATAATTAGAAAAAACAGAGAATGTACTGATGACTTGTCCTTCCCATCCAAGTTGGAAGGAAAGCCTGGTTGAGGTCTCTGAGCTGTTTTCTATCCATTTAGGTCACTTAACACCTTATCAAACTAAGTCATTTATTGAGCATTAAAATTAATGTCCAAGAACATTAAATGTAAGTGAACATATCCGGGAGATTTAATCACTCTGTCTAATCAACCTAAAGGCTCTAAAAGCTAAACAAGCAGTCTATGTGAGGAGTTACATCAGAAAGGTCAAAGGGTGCTGACTATCCTAACACCAGATCGCAAGCTTCAAAACAAGGGCCAGTCAAAAGTGACAGATTCTAGCCCTGATGATGTATGGAGACCTTCTCGGGTGACCTGAGGTGTCAACTCACAATGTAATGACTCATCAGTGAAGAAGAACGGTGGAAAGGGATCGGGAAAACAGTAATCTGGTTATGACATGTAATGTATGCCTAGAAACGAGTGTCAATTTCACCCAGACAGCCTTTTTAGCCTTGAAAAACTGAATCAACACAAATGAATGGAGTTCTGAAAGTTCAAAAGGTTTTCCTTGAGAGAAAAAAGAAAAAAAAAAGATTGCTTCCTTAAAATCAAGCAATCACTCAGGAGGCATACAATGCTATTACTTCCAAATGTCTCTCATTACCACTCAGAATATTTTTGTCTCAGATTTATGGCAGTTTGAGTTTGTTTTCCCTCAAACTGTTCTTTACCCAAGGAACCCCTTTTAATTTGTAACTTGAAAAAAAAAAAAATTCCCCACAGACATTTGCAGACAGCTGCTGCCTAGTATTGCAAATTCTGCTTTCAAATGGTATTCAATTTTTGCTCATTTTCAACCTGAACCCTTTTGTTCTGTACAGCGGAAGCATGCATTTCTATTTCCACTGCCTTTTGTACTTCTCTTATTAAGACTCCTAGCCCCTGTTTAAAAAATCAAGCATTTTGAAGGCAGATTAATAAAAATCAGAAACAACAACAGATTTATGTTCTCAAGAACACACATAACCACCCTGATGTCACCAAGAGCAGTGGATATTCCAGAGTCTCACTTGACAGACAAATGTATTTATTGCATCTACATCTTAGTCACTTGGGTTGAACAAAGGAACCCACTTAGCAATTCACTTATTGCACCCCAATTCCAAGGCTTGTTTCATCTTGGAAAATTTGCAAGGTTTCCAGATGCTGACAACATGAAACAGTAACTATGATGTCTACCGTGAGGGCAAAGGGTGACCCTCAGGAAATTTCTCATGGCAGTGATTTTTGCCATGGCAATGATGACTGCATAGGTGCAGTCTTTGTGTCGGTTGGAAAGGTTTTAAAATGCAGAGTTTGCGGAGTAAAGATGGTAAGACAGAGTAGCCCCTAGACAATCCACTGTATAATTGGCTTCTGCTGAAATTAAAGGCTGAGTGACATGCTATCTTGTTGTCAACTTGAACACCATTGCAAGAGATTTAACATAAATCATACTTTCCTCTTCCTGCATATAGCATTACCCTTAAAACACAGACACACACACACACACACACACACACAGACACACAGATGTATAGATTCTCTTTAGAATAGGCCTGCCCTTCCCGAATCCCGCTGAATAAAATTTGCTACTTGTTTCAAAATAGCAACTGTTTTTAATCAGCTCAATATAGATAAAAGTCAAACACCCAAAGAAGCTCACATGGAAAAGTTTCCTTTGAGTTGTAGCTGACGTTATTCTCCATATTTTTAGATTTAGCAAATATAGATCCAAGCCAGTTTTAGCTACCTCAAATTTTAAAGAGTATTAGAAATATCTCACTTTTTTTGGTAGGAGGAAAGTTATTGTATCTTGGTTGCACTTAGGATTTGAGACTTTGAAATTATTTCCTGGGTTGAATTCCAGGTTGGGGTTGGGGCTGAGATGGGGATGGGAGATCTGTTTAGGTTGGTTTCCAATTCAATCCTGTTTGCAAGTAGAGAAACCTGATCCTACCTACATAGGGCTCACTGTAAGAGACCTTTGGTTTTTTAGGTGAAGGTCTCCAATTTCTTTTTTTCAAGAGAAAACCTGGACTCAATCCATCTAAGTGAAGGGCAGGTCTTTTAGTTTATTTAAGTCTCAAATGGAAAAAAGCCCCCTCAGACATAACCATTTGGTTACAAATCTATTGTAACCTTTTCCAGGCAAGTCACATTTCCCTCTCCAGTTTCCAGTGCATAAATATGAGAGGTGAACAGGAATGGCCCTTTCCAGATCATTAAAATATAAAGTTAGTTATTCTTCTATTAAATACTGACCAGGATAGTATGCTTATTTATAAGATTCAGTACTCCTCCACCACTCCCACTACATACACTACTAACTCTTAATGGATTTTTGTCCTTGAATAAGACAACCTGACTCATCTGTGCAATGATTCACTGCTCCTTAGAGTATATATTATTCTAATTCGCAAGAGTTAAAAATGTCCAGACAGAAGTGAACCATACAAAAGCCAAAGGAAAAACAAATTAGTGGACAATCGTCAGGCAGCAAAGGAAAATCTAAATTACTTTCCACAAACATGCTTATACTTTGCCAAAACATGGCAAAATTGAGTCAAAAATGGAATGTTTTTATTCTAAACACTGCATGAATCCAGAGGTTAATATAATACTTTGCTCCTTATAAACATGGCTAAAAGCTGTGAATACAACCTGGAAAAAAATGACCATAGGCAAAAATGACCACAGCCAAAAATGAATGCATAAGAGATTGACTGAAAGGTTTAAAGCACCGTGTCTGTCAGGTAGGAAGGGGAAGGCCTCTCTGAGAGGAGAGAGAGCTGTTACATCATTTGTGAATTGATCCTGCTGATTTTATGAGGTATGTTACAGAGTTAGGAAATAGTTTATGCTCAAATAGATGGTCCACAAATGAACAACTACAGTCATATCATTTCTGAATGACAGTATAGCATTGGTTAAATGACTGTTTCCTTACTAATGATATCAACTTCAAAAATTGTTTCTATCTGATTTTTATGAAGAGGATTTACAACCAGATCCATATAATACATTATGCAAGGCAATTTTGTTGGAGGGAACATTGGATTGGCTCAGATCTGACTCAGCATCTTGCCTTCATGGGATTGGTTGTTAAAAGACCAGAATGAGCATTCATACACCATGTCCCAAAAGACTCTGGAATCAAGCTGCAGTGCTCCAGACAAAGGCTTCAAGGCATTTTTTAAAGATAAGGTAGAGTCAGGCCACCAAAAAAGGCAAGACGTGGAGGCAGTGTATCCAACTGTCTGGGTTCAAATCCTGACTCTACTACCACTAGCTATGTGAATATGGTTATGTTAATGGATCTGAGCTTCACTTTCCACATCTGTAAACTGGACACCACCATAGTGCCTACTTGAGAGTGTTGTGCTGTAAAAATAAAAGGAGATTACACATGTTAAGCACTTAGAAGAATGATACAGTGTAAGCACTAACTGAATGTTAGCTCTTGCTTTTGCTGATACATAAAGTATTCTAGACCATTGGTGGAAGATTTCACACATATGACTGCCTTTGAGACTGTACCCACGAGTTACCACTGGTCAAAATATAACCTAGCCTCCACAAAAGAATAGGAAAAGACAAGAGTGAGGACATAACTTCATAATTGGCATCTTCTTTCTGCACAACAAGTTCTTCCTATTTTATTTATATATTGAGCAACAAGTATGGCTCAGGCGCAAAGAATAGAACAGTTATATAAATCACTGTGGTCCTTGAATGAGTGGAGCTGACAGTCTACCCTGTGCTCACATTTGTGGCCCTGAGGGATCTGGAATGGCTTTTTGTCACCATGTGGAGACTCCCATATTCTTCCTCTGGAGTGCCCGTGGCTGAGACACAGGTTATCAAACTGCCTCCAAAATAACACATGACCGACTGCTTTCACAATTTCAAGATTTGCAGTAAATATTGGTGTGAAAATGAACAGATTTGATAACTTCCATGATTTTTATTTATGTTTCTTTGTTTGATATTTTTAATCTGCCTAGTTCCACAAAGGTTGTGACACAACATAAATGATATACTCCACAATAAGACAAAAATAAGTGTGGAGGCTCCCCTCAACATAGTAGATTAAGCCCGTCCTTCCTCATATTATTAGAAAATACAGAAAAATATGTTTTATAGGGAAGTAATAAATGTAAAGAAGTGCTGATAAACAAGAAGACTGTCATTGGGAGACCAGAAATGTTAAGGAATCCCTGGAAGATAGAAAACAGATTGGACTGAAACTGAGACCAATGTACACATAGAGGATCTCTTCAAGCTCACAATCAATAGAATCAAGTAGGCGGAGGGGCTCCAGGGTTAACAGTTCAGGTAATTAATTTGGGAACTGCTTCCAAGAAGAATTCTATAAAAACAAAAGGGAGACTGGAGGGGAAAATGGTAAGAATAATTAATATCTACTCTTAGAAAAGTTCAAGTATACAATGCATTATTAATTATAGTCACCATGTTATATATTAGCTTTCCAGAACTTGCTCATCTTAAGTTTGTATACTTTGACAAACAACCACGCCCCAGACCCTGGCAACCATCATTTTATTTATTGTTTCTAAGAGTTCAATGTTTTTTAGATTCCACCTATAATTGAGATCATGCAATATTTGTCTTTCTGTGTCTGGCTTATTTCACTTAACATAATATCCTCCAGGTTCATCCTACTTGTCACAAATGGCAGGATTTCCTTCTTTCTAATGGTGGAATATATGTATACATATACACACACAATGGAATATGTGTCTATATGTATATATATATTCCATATATGTGTGTGTGTATATATATCTATTCCATATATATACAGAAAATGTGAGATATATGTTTATCAGTGAATGCTTAGGTTGTTTTCGTATCTTGGCTATTGTGAATAGTGCTACAATGAACATGGGAGTACAGATACCTCTTTGACATACTGATTTCATTTCCTTTGGATATGTGCCCAGGAGTGGAATTGCTGGATCATATAGTAGTTCTACTTTTCTTTTTTTGAGAATTTTTCATACTCTTTTCCATAGTGGCGGTACCGATGAACTATCCCATCAACAGTGTATAAGCGTTCTCTTTTCTCTACATCTTGACCAACACTTACATTCTGACTTTTTTATAATAGCCATACTAATGTGTATGAGGTGATATCTCATTGTGGTTTTAATTTGCACTTCTCTGATGATTAGTAATGTTGAGCACCTTTTCATGTACCACTTGGCCATTTGTGTATTTTTTTTGGAAAAAATGCCTATTGAATTCCTTTGCCCATTTTAAAATTGTGTATGTGTGTGTGTGTGTGTGTGTTGTTTTTCTTTTCTTGCTATTGAGTTATTTGAATCCTTACCACACAAATGGTTTGCAAATATTTTCTCCCATTCTATAGGTGGCCTTTTCATTTTGTTGATTGTTTCCTTGCTGTGCAGAAACCTTTTAGATTGATATAGTTTCATTTGTTTATTTTTACTTACATTTGTTGCCTGTGCTTTGGTGTTATATCCAAAAAAATGATTGGCAAGGTGACCATCAAGGAGTTTTCTCCCTATGTTTTATTCTAGGACTTTTATAGTTTCAGGTCTTACATTTAAGTCCTTAATCCTTTTTAAGATGATTTTTTTGGTATGGTATCAGATAAAGGTCCAATTTATCATTTTGCAAGTGGATATTCAATTTTCCCAAAACTATTTACTGAAGAGACTATCCTTTTCCTATGGTGTATTCTTGATGCCTTTGTCAAAGATTTGTTGACTGCATATGTGTAGGTTTATTTCTAGTACTATATTAAACAGAAGTGTGATGAGAGTGGGTGGGCATACTTGTGTTCCTGATCTTAGGGGAAAAGCTTTCAGCTTGTCACCTTTGAGTATGAGTTTAGTTATGGGCTTGCCATACATAGCCTCTATTATGTTGAGATACATCCCTTCCATAGTGTATTTGTTGGGAGATTTTGTCATGAAACAATGGTAAATGGTGTCAAATATTTTTTCTGCATCTATTAAGAAGATCACATGATTATAATCCTTCATTCTGTTAACGTAGTGTATCATACTTATTTATTTGTGTATGTTGAGTCATCCTTGGATTTCAGAGATAAATCCCAGGTTATCATGGTGTAAGGTCCTTGACATGTGCTGTGGGATTCAGTTTGTTGGTATTTTATTGAGGACTTTTGCATCTATGTTCTTCAGGGATACTGAACCTTCCTTCTAACTTTCTTTTCTTGCAGTGTCTTTCTATGGCTTTGGAATAGAGGTATTGCTGGACTCTTCTTCAAGAGAAGAAGAAGAAAGAAGACACATCTAAACCAAGTAGAAATGAGAAAAGGAATATAACTGCATATAGCTATTAAGATTTTGTAAATTACAAGAGGATTAGAGGACTTATAAGCTTATTCTGATAATTTTGACAGTCAAGAAAGCTTCCACATGATGTAAATTGTTTCACAGCATTTAAGGACATTGACAGTTTGCTTTCAAGTTATACAAGGCTACACTACCTTTATATTTACAAAAGATAAGTTTAGCACCAAAGGAAAACCTATAACCAATCTCTTCTCTGAAAATAGATCTAAAATCCTAAGTCAAATATTGGCAATCAATTGCAGCAGTTGATCAAGTAGGCTGTGGCAAAGACTGTCAGTTGCCTATCCATTATCCACTTTCCTGTTCTTTCTTTCTAGTAGAATCTTCATTTTATTTAGTAGGAAAATGTGCCCAGATGAAAAGAAAAAGAAAAAAAAGAAAAGAACAAAATTTCCAATCCTGCCTGTAGATATATGTGATCTTGTAGCTAACTCGGCGCTGGAAAATGAGATGTAAGTAGAATTACTGGGTGGGAATTCCATGAAAGTCCTTAAAATAGGTACATGCAGGTAGCCTAATCTCTTTTACCTTCTCTCTCCCCTGTAATGAATACTGTGCATTTCTTCCTCCAGAATTGCTTTACCCTTTTCCACTCTGCTGTGCGGCCCCAGGCCAACCTGTATGGATCTCATCAATGTCCTTGTCCTCTGGCTTCTTGTTTGGGTTTGGCCAATGAGAGGCACCGGTAGGAGAGTGATGCTGGATGGGCAGAGAAATCAAGATCTTTATTCCCTGGGCTCTCTCCCGGTTGAGTCACAAGTTGACAGTGGCTTCTTATCTCTACCAAAGGCCACAGCTCTGATCAGGCAACCCTCTCTGACAACCATAGCTGCAGCTCTTTTTGCATTACTATAACTGTTCCTATCCCTTTCCCCTTCAAGCCAAGGAGTGGTAATGGCTCCCTATTGTTGCTAACTCCTGGGCTTCTTACCATCCTTTTTTTTATTTTCCTCTGCCCATATACTTGTAAAAATTCCATCCATTAAATTTGATCAGTTAACTCATCTGTTTCTTGTCAGGAGCCTGACTTATATATTCATTCAGTCTCTTGTGTGGAACATAAATGTGTCACCTGGAGTTAAATTCTTTTGTGTTTCCAATTCAGCTATCACATTATTTCCTGGAGACTGTGTTGACCAAAGTCTAGTTTGAGTGTATAAAGGTGATGTGGTAAATAAATGGATAGTAGGGATAGAAAAGATGTGACATATTATTATTTCATGTATTCCAGTGGAATGCCTGCTTATGTTCCCTCAAAATTTATATGTTGGAATCCTACCCTCCTAATGCAATATTATTATCAGTTGAGGCATTTGGAAGGTGATTAGGTCATGAGGTTGGAACCTCATGAATAAGATTAGTGTTCTTATAAAAGAGACTTTAGAGAGCTCACACACCCTCTTTCTGTCATATGAAGACACAGCAAGAAGACGATAGTCTGCAACCCAGAAGGGTGGCCTCATCAGAACCTGACCATAATGGCACACCAATCTTAAACTTTAAGCCTCCAGAACTATGAGAAATAGATGTTTGTGGTTTAAACTACTCAGTGTGTGGTCATTGGTTATAGCATCCAGAACTAAGATGTGTATCATCTCACCACATGCAATAACATGTCATCAGTTGACTTCTTCTTCAGGTGAAGATAATTAGCAAGTGGTGGGAAGGAGTCCAACTCTTGAAGATCAAACCACCTGACCCATTTTGTTTTTAATAAATTTCTACATCTAATCCTCCACATAAAACATCATGCCCGCTTAACCCTGAAGGGGTCAATTCAGATCCTTCACTGAAATGCCCCATTTGAGCAAGTCTCCAAAATCAGAATGGTCTTTACTGGCATTGTTTCAATGCAGTGAGGAAATCTTATCCATCTTTTCAAAATCACATGCAGCATCTTTCCCCTTGATGGTCAGCATACCTCATTGTAGAAAAGCAGAGTCTTAGATTCATTGCTTGATTCTTCTCATGGCAACCTGAAAAGAAATGGAATTGAGCACATATTTTGATCATATTAGTAATTGTCATTATTCCTTTCAAAACTGAGACAAGATCAGAAGACCAGTTGTTGAACACTGTTATTTTCTATAAATAAATCTATGTATGCTTGGACATTCAGGCATAACCTCTAATGTTTCGTTTGGCAACACCCTTCCTTGATGTACACATTGCAGATTCTCCATCAGCACTAATCCAGATGCACTGTTTTCCCTAGTTTAAACAATCACTCATGAAATAATTATTAAGTAAATTAAGAAAGCCCCCTCCCCTTCTGTACTGTCAGTTGTCAGTGATAAATATAACAATAATAAAAGTAATTGAATTCAACAATCATATATGTCCCACACATATGCCAAGAGCTGATTTATACTCTATACATGAGTGGTTTTGTTTTGCAAAGTATCTGCTTTCATGCACCATGCACACATGATAGCAATTGCTTTTTCTTTTGTTTGTTATTGATGTTTTGTAACATTCAACAGTGTCATCTAACACCTTTTTCTTCTTTCTCTCTGAGTAGTATATTTATTACTAAATTTGCAATGCTATCACAAACTTCTTGGCAATCAAGTGGCTTCATACCTGTGATGACGTCTGAGTACGTGTTTGTTTGCATGAAACAGACCAAAATTAGCAGAGGCTTCTGTCGTTTATAACAGCCTGGAGTTAGAAGATTCAGGAATGGCATGTAGGCTCTGCTCCAGGAGATCATCCGGAGATCTAGGTTCCTTCTAGCTTATTGCTTCTCCTTCTTTTAAGTGCTGCCCTCACCCATGTGGTTCAAGATAGCTCACTACCACATCCACAACGCAGGCAGCAGATGGGAGAAAAAGGGGAGAAGGCACAATGTCTCTTTCCTTTAAGGACATACTCAAGTCTCATGTATCACTTACCTTCATATTCATTGGCCAGAATTCATCACTTGGCTACACATAGCTGCAAAGAAGCTGAGCAATTACACATTTGTTCTGAGTGTCCACATGCCCAACTAAAATGTCAGAGCTTTTCTTTCTGCAAAAAAGTGGAGCACAGATATGGGTGACCTCTAGTAACCTCTGTCACTTCTTGATATTTCTACAAGCAGCAAATCCTTAAATAATGCTCTTGTAATTTGAACCTGTTCTTTGTGTTTAATTAATTACTGGAAAACTTAATTGTTCACTTGCATAACAAACATTTAATGCCATGTGTTTTGTTAGAAAAGGACGCGAAAGCTGTGATGCCTTTATGCACCCATTTAACAATTCTTAATATTTTGAACAGTCATAAGCATGTTTTCTCATCACACTTTTCCTTTTCTCTCTTTCTCCCTTCCTTCCTTCTTTTCCGCCTTCCTTTCTTCCTTCTTTTTTGCCTGCTTATATGAAATCATTGCAATCACACATTCACTTGTCCTAGAACATACAGATACATGGTCTATATTTTTACTTGAGTCCTGCTCACCATTTAAATTTACCACTTTACTCTGAGTTACAATGTTTTGGTTACCATTTTCAGAAGTTTTTTATATACTTCATGAAACAATTTTAAGTCACTAATCTATTTTTGAATTGAGCTTAAAATCAAACACAATAAACAAAAGGAACAATAAAAAATACTGTAAAACACCCATAAGCAATAATATACAAATGACATAAAAATATGAAAATGAAGAACTATCTTATAATTAATATTAGGCAAGAGAAGTTAATCAACTAAGTCCTTACAGTGGATGTGCGATTTTAAGACTATAATGATTATTAAGAACATTAAGACATTTCTGTGGCAATCATAATTAATCTTACATTTCAAATCTAGGGAACATATGTGGATAAATTAATTTCATTGCCTTTTCCACTGAAACTATGAAATGCTTTTGGAATCACTTAATATCCCATCAGAGATCTATATTGATGTTCTGAAGACTGAAGCCTGCACTTTGAGAAATACTATTTCCTTACTTAAATTGGCCCTGGTGTGGTTTGTATACTCATTTGCTTGGATCAACCAATCTGTTTCAGCCTGGTATTGTAGCCAGCAAAAAAGATTAAGGCAGAAGAGTGGTTGTTCCTGTTATTTTATGGTGTGGCATATATTAGGAGCTTGGGAGCAAGGAAGGCAGAAAATCAATACTACTTAACAAAATAATCTTATTAACAGGGATTTTAATATCTCTGAAAAATCAGTGTCAGTCAGTGGTATAGTGGATTACTAAGTCACCTTTGCTATCCAGTGATTGCTTTTCTCTAACTTCAGAAAGATTTGGAGAGATAATTTAGATATACATTCCAGCTAGATTCCAGTGATCCATGCATTTTTAAAATTTCTAGCAACAGTACTAATACGCTAACATTCTAAGACCAAAGTTCTCATGAAAAATAGAAATCAAAATGACTGTCAACTCACCATTTACCCCTTGCAGACTTTGTAGGATAGAAAATTTACTTGAGTAGAATATAATCTGTGAAAGGAAGAATCTCTCTGGCATGGGTTAAAGCTAAGGAAGACATGGCTTATGGGTAGCTTTCATCTGGGGCCTGGAAAGCTGAGCAGATCATTTTCCTTGACTTTTCTCTTGATCTTCACTGGATCACAACTTCACTGGGCCAGTGTTTGGGGGAGTCTTCTCCAAACTTATAGAGATAATAAAGTTGACATAGATCTACAACATCACATAGTTATTTTAAAATTTGTAAGACATATGAAAGATCTTAAGGAGCTAGAGAAAGACTGATATCTACTTTAACTCGTTGATCTCAAAGGAGTGTTTTTCTGACTGAACTAGAATTGTGAAAATTGATAGATCAAAAAGGATTTGCTTACTTCAAAAACTTTTTGCGTCCTTTCATCAAATTGGAGAACATCAGGACTACAAGAGACCTTAAATGGGCATATAAACCTTCCTCTTATTTTACTCCATCTGCTAGTTAATTATCCTATGGTACTGGTACAATGTAACACCAAAATGACCAATCATCATCTATATTAGTAAGATATTGCCACCATAATGCTGCATAACAAATTCCCCTCCTAAAACTCAGCACAATGCAATAAGAGCTATTTCATTTGCATTCACATATCCGTGGATTGGCTAGAGATCAGCTGATCAAAGGTGGGCTCAGCTGGACTTTGCTCTAAGTTGTGAGTTGGATCTAGGTCTGTTCTACAGGTCTCTCATTTTCCTGGGCAGTGGCTAAATGAGCATATTCTCATGGCAAAATGCAGGAGTGCAGGAGAATAATATAATGTCACAAGCACATTTCAAGCTCTGTTAGCATCAAATCTATTAACATTATATTTGGCAAGGCCAAAATCAAGGGGGCAGGAAAATATACTCTGCCTGCCACAAGGTTATGGCACAGATGTGGATGCATTAAAAAATGTTACAGGACAGTGAAAAATTGGGAGCAATAATTTAGTCTACCACATTATTCCCATGTCTTTCAACTGTTTCTGATACAACGTGATTCTGAGACTTCTCTCCATCCTGGGAGCTCTCCCCTTAGCATGATCATGTTTTTCCTTATTTATCTGATGATGCATTGGTCTCATGGCTATATATTTCAGGCATGGTTGATAGTCAGCAGATGCATACCAGAGGTCATCTCTTTATATTGGCTGTGGCATCTATTAGCTCTGGTTCCATGTATTGCTGGAACTATACACAGTAAAGCCAATTTATCACCGCTGTCTTTGTGCAAGTCTATTTTACATGATGTGAGATTCTAGTGACTTTTTGGCATCAATATGTTGCTAACAAGTTATTAATTAGCCACCATACTCTTTAATTAACTATCTCAATTATAAAGTTTCCATTTCTATTCTCATTTTGCAGTCAGTTAATGCTTTGCTTAGGAAGAACTCATCTTATAGAATTTTTATATAATCTATTGAAGTAGCATGCTTTTTTAACAAACCCATCAGAATATATGAGTGTAAGTGTGTGTGTGTGTGTAAATTCTCCAAAGGAATAGTCTGCTTTAAAGTGGGAAGTCATAAACGTATTCAAAATGTTTGTGAACATACTTTTGAATGTACAGTACATGCCATAGCAGTATAAAATCCATGGGCATTCACAATAGATTTAGATGTAGGTCCTTGGAGACTGCAACTCTGCTTATATAGAAACAATAGTCAAGGTCACGTTTCTTACTATTCTAATGGGCATAATGTTAGATCTTATGGAAGAAAATGAAAAACAAAACTGTTTAGCATAGCTGTTCTGTAATATTAACACCATATACCTTCTTTCAGAGTCCTAAAAAAGTACGAGTGACTTTTAAATCCTAAAACAGAAAATAGCGCCCAGAGATCAGCGCTGTAATTAATGATCTCAAAATGGCTTAGCAATAATTCTGATCTATAAGCTTTTGCACATTGCTATTCCCCTATCAAAAGGTGGAGTGTTTTTCTCTCCCTTTGAACCCAGGCAGGCTTTTGTAACTGCCTCAACGATGTAGTAGAAGTAACAATGTGATGCTAGTGCGTGAAAGGCAACACTACTTGCACCTACCCACCCCACTCCTCCCTGGAGATGCTTGTCTTTGGAACCTAGCCACCACCATGTGAGGAAGACAAGTAGCCACATGGAAAGACTATTTTAGCTTTAAAGCTAAAGCCTGGGAAGTTTAGTCTGCTAGCCAACAGATGACAGTACCAACTACCACACAATGTGAGTAAGTTAACTTTCAGATTATTCCACCCTCCAGCCTTTCAGACAATTTGCTGAGGTTGAGTACAGCAGAGATGGGCATCCCTGTCAAGCCCTACTCAAATTGCAAATTGATGAGCAAAATAAATGTTTTTCGAGGTACCTGTTATACGGTAGATAACTTGAACAGGAGCAGGGCAGAGAAATTGGTCATTGGCTTGAGTGGTTGTGGGGACAATAGAGATTAGAGGTGGTGGGTAAAAGAGGTGTTTAGAGAAAAGCAGAAGAAAAATAATGAGCTTGGTTTTAAATATGTGGTGTTTGAGCTGCCTGAGAGAGGTAAACAAGTAGAGCTGTCCAGTAAGCATGTAAATACAAGTAGAGCTGTCCAGTAAGCATGTGAATATCACAAGTTGAAAAGTTTGAGGAGTCATCCCTCTGAAAAGAGTACTGGCCTGGGAGGCTATAGATGGGATCGCTCATTACTTAACCCCTAACTTGCTGAGTGACCATGGGCAAGCCCTCTTCCTCTCTCAGAATCAATAATCCTGACATACACTGAGAGAGATGGAATTTTAGGGTTCATTTTTGCTCTAACAGCGTGTAACGGTGTTTATTATCAGATGCTTACATATTTCTTGTTCTGTCACAGAAACATAATACAGTTGAAATCCTGGTGGTCTTAAATAAGTTTACCATTCAATGAAGATAATTCAAAAAATCAAATTTATCATCTAAGAACTTCTGAAAGAAAAAAGACATCAAATGTAACTTAGACTTCTCAGAGTAGCATTAATAAGAGTCTCTTATGTACTCACAGAATATAATTCACCTCAGAAAATCAGCCTCAGGAAGCCCACATGATATAGGGTGTGCTGACTATGTCACAAATAGAAATGGGGTACTTCTGACCAATCCTAACCTAGGTATATTGGAACGTGTTGTGACCATTACTTTCAAACAGATTGTACATAGTTCCAACATTGACTATCTGCTTTTATCATGGAGCTATTTCCAATATCATGTGTCCAATGTGGTTCTTAATCTTGTTGGAGTTTCCACGAAAGCTAGGGAAAGTCTCTCCAGAAGAGACTTTCTTTACACAATTTTTCATACAGTCATGAGGAATTTATAGACCTCCCCTCCCAGATCATGGACTAGCAGGCTAAGAACCTTCAAATTAAAACTGTTATATTCTCTTTACCAGTAGATCAACTTCCAAACAACACTTACTATGTAATCATGGACAGGCTTCTCAAATTCCTTACCTACTACCCTGGTTTCTCATTTATTGTTTTATTATAATCTTTTTAAAAATAGACTTTAGTTTTAGAGCAGTTTTAGGCTAATGGAAAAATAATGCAAAGTATAGAGTTTCTATACATCCCATTACCTCACACATGCACAACCTTCCCTATTATTGATATCGCCCACCATAATGGTACATTTCTTGCAACTGATGAACCTACATTGACACTTCATTCTTGCCCAAAGTCCATAGCTTATGTGATGGTTCATACTTGGTGTTGTACATTCTTTGAGTTTCAACAAATGTATGATGACATCCATCCCCATTATAATATTATACAGAGTAGTCTCACTGCCCTAAAAATCCACTACCTTATTCATTCCATTTAAAAAATCAGGATTTTTAAATGTCTTCATAGTTTTACCTTTTGAAAAATGTCATATAGCTGAAACCACATAGTTAGTAAAGTTTTCAGACTGGGTTCTTTCACTTAGTAACATGATTTAGGTTTCCTCCATGTCTTTTTGTGGCTTGATAGTAGTTTATTTATTTTTAGTGCTGAATAATATTCCATTGTCTTGATATATCCGTGTGTTTATCCATCCACTGACTGAAGAACATCTTGGTTGCTTCCAACTTTTTGCAATTATAAACTATTTCTAGTTTGCTGATAGGTTGTATAACAAATGGGTGTTAAATTTTGTCAAATTCTTTTTCTGTACCTGTTCATATGATTATGCGATTTTTCATTTTTAGTCTGTTGATGTAATGGATTATCATTTATTATTTTGAGAGAGTAAATAAGCAGAAAGAATAATATCTACCTTGCAATGTCATTTTAAGGCCTAAACTGACTAATGCATGTAAAAGGCCTAGCCTTGCAAATGGCATGTAATAGGAGTACAGTAACTTACCATTTTCTTCTATTTAATCTGTCCAACAAAGGTGTAAACTACTGATACTTAAGCTGTGATCCCCAATCTGCTCCCAGAAAAGCTCTAAATCTCCTGCCAGAGGAGCACCCAGGCAGTTGGGAGGACGCTACCACCATGTGGCTATCTCAGCCTTCTGATCTTTGCTAACTTATCAAAGGGCAAGTTTTGTAGTGTAGTGCTCTTACGATATCTTCAAAACAATAATTATCAACATCATCACACACAGTTTTCTTATACTTAGCAGTGCAAGTGCCTGCAAGATCATTACATATTAACTGATAAACAGATTTTTTTGACCCTACAATCTGAAATATCACAACCGGTACAATGGAACAAAGAGTCCACGGCTTAGAGACCATCAGTGTTTAATTCCTCCCAGAGAGTGTTTGGAGAGATTCAGATTCATGTCAGTGACTTAATGGAGCTTTCAAACATGTTGACCAGCAATAGGATGGACTCCAGTAGGAGTATTGTCCACAGTAAATTACATGCACACTTTGAGAATTGAGATGGCAACAGATAAGCATTTTCGTATACTGACTGGCATGAAGTTCTGAAACAGGCACACATTGAAAATTAAGGCTTGCCTACTCTATCTTCTATACTCCTCTGACTTTGTTGTATAAAATAGAACAGGTCGGGAGGGTTACATGCAGTTGGTTAAAGCTGAGGTCTAGCAAAAGAATACACTAAGACAGACATGGATCTTCCCTGTGTGTCCAAGAGCCAGATCTGCCTCCTGAGGAGCCCTGCTAGAGGGCCTGTGTGCCTGTGGGTGTGGTTTGTGGTCTGCTGAGTCATTACTCTTTATTATAATTACAACTAATGAGGCTGTTGCTTTACAGGCAATTTTGTGGGTTTTCCTGCAGTTTTACTAGTTAGGAAGTAATTCATAACTATGAAGACTCTGCCTTCTTCCTAAATTGATGTGCCTAAGGAAGGGAGGTGTCTTATGTCAGATGTGCCAAAGAAACTGCCACAGCAAAAGTCAGTCCCGATTCATTCCATGCAGCAAACATCCATTGACAGCTCCCTTGGGGTTAGGCCCTAGGGTGGGAGTGGGAAGTTGGAGAGGCAGCAGGGTTGAAGATGTCATAATCCATGCCTTCACAGAGCTTATGGTCTCATGGTGGTAACAGACACACGAACAAGTCATTCAAAAGCCAAAGGCAAAGCCGAGAGAGACCTGGAAAATCACCAGAAAGCACCTGGGATGCTGTTCATCTAAAAATCCCTGTATGAAAATGTCTTCAATCCAAAAAAAAAAAAGAAGGCCAGGTCTTCTTATGCCATTGCCCTATTTAAAAACAAAACAAAACAAAACAAAAAAAAAAAACAAAAAAACCGGAGTTAGCACAGGAGCAAGATGGCCGAATAGGAACAGCTCCAGTCTCCATCTCCCAGTGCGAGCGACACAGAAGACCGGTGATTTCTGCATTTTCAACTGAGGTACTGGGGTCATCTCACTCGGGAGTGCCAGACAATCGGTGCTGGTCAGCTGCTGCAGCCTGACCAGCGAGAGCTGAAGCAGGGCGAGGCATCACCTCACCTGGGAAGCACAAGGGGGAAGGGAGTCCCTTTTCCTAGCCAGGGGAACTGAGACACACAACACCTGGAAAATCGGGTAACTCCCACCCCAATACTGCGCTGTAAGCACACCGGCACACCAGGAGAATATATCCCATACCTGGCCGGGAGGGTCCCACGCCCACGGAGCCTCCCTCCTTGCTAACACAGCAGTCTGCGGCAATCTAACCGCAAGGCAGCAGCGAGGCTGGGGGAGGGGCGCCCACCATGGCTGAGGCTTAAGTAGGTAAACAAAGCCGCTGGGAAGCTCGAACTGGGTGGAGCTCACAGCAGCTCAAGGAAACCTGCCTGTCTCTGTAGACTCCGCCTCTGGGGACAGGGTACAGCTAAAACATAACAGGGGAAGCAGCAGAGGCCTGTGCAGACGTGAACGACTCTGTCTGACAGCTTTGAAGAGAGCAGTGGATCTCCCAACACGGAGGTTGAGATCTGAGAAGGGGCAGGCTGCCTGCTCAAGTGGGTCCCTCACCCCTATGTAGCCTAACTGGGATACATCCCCCACTAGGGGCAGTCTGACACCCCACACCTCACAGGGTGGAGTACACCCCTGAGAGGAAGCTTCCAAAGCAAGAATCGCACAGGTGCACTCGCTGTTCAGCAATATTCTATCTTCTGCAACCTCTGCTGCTGATACCCAGACAAACAGGGTCTGGAGTGGACCTCAAGCAATCTCCAACAGACCTATAGCTGAGGGTCCTGACTGTCAGAAGGAAAACTATCAAACAGGAAGGACACCTATAACAAAACCCCATCAGTACGTCACCATCATCAAAGACCAGAGACAGATAAAACCACAAAGATGGGGAAAAAGCAGGGCAGAAAAGCTGGAAATTCAAAAAATAAGAGCGCATCTCCCCCTGCAAAGGAGCACAGCCCATCGCCAGCAATGGATCAAAGCTGGTCAGAGAATGACTTTGACGAGATGAGAGAGGAAGGCTTCAGTCCATCAAACCTCTCAGAGCTAAAGGAGGGATTACGTACCCAGCACAAAGAAACTAAAAATCTTGAAAAAAGAGTGGAAGAATTGACAGCTAGACTAATTAATGCAGAGAAGGTCATAAACGAAATGACAGAGATGAAAACCATGACACGAGAAATACGTGACAAATGCACAAGCTTCAGTAACCGAGTTGATCAACTGGAAGAAAGAGTATCAGCGATTGAGGATCAAATGAATGAAATGAAGCGAGAAGAGAAACCTAAAGAAAAAAGAAGAAAAAGAAATGAACAAAGCCTGCAAGAAGTATGGGATTATGTCAAAAGACCAAATCTACGTCTGATTGGGGTGCCTGAAAGTGAGGGGGAAAATGGAACCAAATTGGAAAACACTCTACAGGATATCATCCAGGAGAACTTCCCCAACCTAGCAGGGCAGGCCAACATTCAAATTCAGGAAATACAGAGAATGCCACAAAGATACTCCTCCAGAAGAGCAACTCCAAGACACATAATTGCCAGATTCACCAAAGTTGAAATGAAGGAAAAAATCTTAAGGGCAGCCAGAGAGAAAGGTGGGGTTACCCACAAAGGGAAGCCCATCAGACTGACAGCAGATCTCTCGGCAGAAACTCTACAAGCCAGAAGAGAGTGGGGGCCAATATTCAACGTTCTTAAAGAAAAGAATTTTAAACCCAGAATTTCATATCCAGCCAAACTAAGTTTCATAAGTGAAGGAGAAATAAAATTCTTTACAGATAAGCAAATGCTTAGAGATTTTGTCACCACCAGGCCTGCCTTACAAGAGACCCTGAAGGAAGCCCTAAACATGGAAAGGAACAACCGGTACCAGCCA
>NC_045445.1:5406679-5437164 GCF_002776525.5 Piliocolobus tephrosceles | reverse complement strand
AAGAGCTTCTGCACAGCAAAAGAAACTACCATCAGAGTGAACAGGCAACCTACAGAATGGGAGAAAATTTTTGCAATCTACTCATCTGACAAAGGGCTAATTTCCAGAATCTACAAAGAACTCAAACAAATATACAAGAAAAAAACAAACAACCCCATCCAAAAGTGGGGAAAGGATATGAACAGACATTTCTCAAAAGAAGACATTCATACAGCCAACAGACACATGAAAAAATGCTCATCATCACTCGCCATCAGAGAAATGCAAATCAAAACCACAATCAGTTTGTCAATTTCTTAAAAGAACTGCTGGAATTTTAAATGGGACTATGTTGACTCTGTACATTAATTTGGGGAGCATTGACACATTAACAATCCATGAATATGTTACAGATCCCCATTTAGTTATGTTTGCTTCAATTTTCTTAGCAATATTTTATAGCTTTCAGTGTACAGTTCTTTTGCATGTTTTGTCAAATGTTTCCCTATATATTTTTAAGCTATTGTAAATGGTATTGCAATGGTATTGTTTTTAAATTTCAATTTCTGAATGTTCTTTGCTACGATTTAGAACTACAATTAACTGTTGTACATTGATCTTGTATCTGCTAAATTCAATTATTAGTTCAAATAATTTCCTTGCAGATTCAATCAGATTTTCTACCTAGATAATCATGTCATCTGTAAATAAAGATAATTTAATTTTTGTTTTAAATCTAGATGCTTTTTATTTCCTTCACTCTTCTTATTTACACTGGTGAAAACCTTCACTACAATGTTGAAGCAGTGGTCTGTAGCAGACTAAAGAATCCTTCTATTCTTAGTTTACTAAGCGTTTTTATCAGGAATGCATGTTGGATTTTGTCAAAAGTTTTCTATGCATCTATTGAGTTGATTATATACTTTTTCTTTTGTAGTCCCTTAGTATGGTAAATTACATTGATTTTCAAATGCTAAGCTAACCTTGCATCGCTAGACTAAACCTCACTCTGTCATGATATATTATTATTTTATATATTGTTCAATCCAATTTGGTGAATTGTGGCCAATTTTTTTTGCATCTCTGCTCAAGGTAGCTATTCTGTGGTTTACTGCTCTTTTAAATTTTTCTGTAATATGTGTTGAGTTTTGTTATCAGGATAATATTGGCCTCATAGAATGAGTGGGGAAGTATCTCCTATTCAGTTTTCTGGAAGGGTTTGCAAATTGCTATTATTTCTTTTTCTAATGTTTAGTAGGATTCACCAGTGAATCTACATGGCTCCAGAGTTGTCTTTGTAGGAAGATGATTAACTACAAATTCAATTTCTGTAATAGATATAGCTTATTCAGATTATTATAGCTTTTTCAGTGAGATTTGATACTTTGTGTCTTTCACAGAATTTTACCACTATATCCAACTTAGTAATATTATTGACAAAACATTATTGGTAATAGTCCCTTATTTTTTTTTTACCATCTAATATATCTGAATAGATGCCACCTCTGTCACTCCTGATGTTAGTAATTTGTATCATCTCTATGTTTTCTTACTAGTCTGGCTAGAAGCTTATCAATTTTACTGATCTTCTTAAAGAACTATCCATTCATTGATTTAAAAAAATATTCTGCTGTATTTTATTTCATTGATTTCTTCTCTGATTTTTATTATTTTCTTTTTCCTGCTTTATTTATGTTTAATTTGCCTTTCTTAATTTAATTTTTAAATATTAGTGCTGACGTAATTGATTTGAAACCTTTCTTCATTTCCAATATAAGCATTTCTTAAGAAGACAAAAATATAGCTATTTATTCTTTTTCAGTAAGTTTCATTACTACTAAGGTATAAGCATTTAAATTGTTTGTGTAAGCAGTTATTCTTGTTACCCCAGTTTTACATTTTGTACGAGTTACAACCTTCCACAGAGCATAAGACAAAATATTATTTAAAATGTGATATCCTGCAAAAGCTATAATCAAATTCACCAATTAGAATATCTTGCATCTAAATTCAAAACATATTTAAATTTTTAAAAATAATTTCAACTTTTATTTTAGATTCAGGGGGTACATGTGCAGGTTTGTTACGTGGGTATAGTGTGTGATGCTAAAGTTTTGGGTATGGATGATCCCACAACCCAGGTAGTGAGCATAGTACCCGATAGGTAGTTTTATGACCCTTACTCCCCTAGCTCTAACTCCTCTCTTGTAGTCCCCAGTGTCTATTGTTGGCACCTGTATGTCCATGTGCACCCAATGTTTCTAATATAAACTTTTTGATACTTATAAATTTCCCTCTAATGACTACTTAAGCTGCATTCTACAAATTTTAACATGTTGTATTTTTATTTCTATTTATTTTTGGATACCTTATAATTTCTCTTTTGGTTGATTTTATCAACCCCTTGGTTATTTGAAAGTGTGTTGTTTACTTGCAAATAGTTGAGGATTTTTCCGGTTATATTTCTAGCATTGATTTCTAATGTAACTCTATGTTGTCAAGGAACATAAGTTGTATTCTTAAATTCATGTTCTAGAATACGATTTGTTTTGTTAAATGTTCTGTGTACACTAAAAATAATTTGTATTTTGCTGTTGTTGAGTGGAATGTTTTATAAATGTCAATTAGATTAGCTTGGCTGAGACTGTTGTTCAAATCTCCAATAATCTAATTGATTTTCTGTCTACTTGTTCTGTCCATTATTGATAGAGGGGTGTTGAAATCTGTAATTGTGAATTTGTCTATTTCTCTTTGAAATTCTATTAGTTTTTGTTTTTTGAGTTTTGAAGCTCCATTTTAAGGTTTATGAACATTTAAGATTCTTATGTCCTCTTGATGAATTGACCCCTTTATCATTATAAAATTACTCTTTACCCTGGTAATATTTTTGTTCTGAAATCTACTTTGTCTAATATTAATAAGGCCACTTCAGCTTTTCTTTCATTAGTATTTGCAAGATATTTCATTTTCCGTCTGTTTGCTTTTAGACTATTTGTGCCTTTATGTTTAAAGTTGTTTCCTCCTAGGGAGCATATAATTGGCTCATGCTTTTTTTTTTTTTTTTATTGAATCTGACAATCTGTTGTTTAATTGATATTTTGAAACCATTTACATTTAATCTTATTATTGATATGATGGTGTTTAAATTTATCCTTTTGATATTCGTTTTCTATTTTTCCCATTAGTTCTTTGTTCCTTTTCCCCCTCTTTTCCTAACTTGGCTAATCGAGTAATTTTTATACTTTCATTTTATATCCTTTGTTTTCTTATTCATTATAACTATTTGTTATGTTTCTTTAGTGGTTGCTTGGATAGATTTATAGTATACATCTTTAACTTGTCACAACATGCTTTCAAGTGATGTTATTACCACTTCATGTATAGTATAAGAACCTCTTTGTCCACATTACATTCTATACTACTTTTACATATATTATAAACCCCACAATACATTGTTATTATTTTTGCTTTAAATGGTCAATTATCTTTTACAGAGGTTAAGAAAAAAATGTCAATCATACTTACTCATGCCAATAAATTTCCCATATTATTCATTCTTTATAGATCCAGATTTACATCTGATATGATATTCCTCCTGCTAAAATAAATTCATTAAAAATTTACTGTCATGCAATTTTGTGGGTAATGCATAATTTCAGCTTTTGTATGTCTGAAAACATTTTTATTTCATCTTCATTGTTGAAAGATATTTTAGCTGGATTTGATGACGAGTTTATATGTTAACTTGGCTAGGCTATATAATACCACATTATTCAATTAAAGACGAATCTACTTTTTGCTGTTAAAATATTTTTTTAGATGTAGATAACATCTACAATTGGTTGAAATTTAAGTAAAGGAGATTATCTTCAATAATCTGGATGGGCCTTATCCGATTACTTCAATGATCTTAAGAACAAAACAGGTTTCCTTGAGCAGGAAAATATTCTGCTTCAGGAATGCAGCCTCAGTTCCTGCCTGAGAATTCCCAGCCTACAACTCTGTTCTATGGATTTGGGGACTGCCATTCACCAAAACTGCATGCGCCAATTCCTTAAAATAACTAGCAACTCCTCCACTAACCCTCTCTCCTACTGGCCCTGTTTTCCTGAGAACACTGATTGGTACACTGGATACAAATTCTAGGTCATAGGATTTTTTTCTTTCAGGATTTTAAAGAAGTTACTCCACTCTCTTCTCACTTGCATTTTTTCTGATGAGAAGTGTGCTGACCTCCTTATTTTGACTCTTCTACGTATATTCCTTTTTGTCTGCTTTTAAGATTTTTTTTTTTTGTTTATTACTAGTTTTAAGTAATTTGATTATCATGTATCTTGGTATTAATTTACTTCATGTTTCTTATTCTTGGGTATGTTTCAGCTTCATGAATTTGTAGGTGTGTTAGTTCATTCTCACACTGCTAATAAAGACGTACTGACACTGAGCAATTTATAAAGGAAAGACGCTCTATTGACTCACAGTTTTGCATGACTGGGAGGCCTAGGAAACTTACAATCATGGCAGAAAGGGAAGCAAACACGTCTTTCTTCACATGACAGCAGCAAGGAGGACTGCTTAGTAAAAGGGGGAAAAGCCTCTTATAAAACCATCAAATCACTCACTATAGCAAGAACAGCAGCATGGGGTAACTGCCCCCATGATTCAATTACCTCGTACTGGGTCCCTCAAACAACACATGGAAGCTAGAATTCAAGATGACATTTGGGTGGGGACACAGCCAAACCATACCATTCTGCCCCGGCCCCTTCCAAATCTTACGTCCTCACATTTCAAAAGCAATCATGCCTTCTCAACAGTCCCCTACAGTCTAAATTCATTCCAGCATTAACTCAAAGTCAAACTGAAAAGTCTCATCAGAGACAAGACAAGTTCCTTCCACCTATGAGCCTGTAAAATCAAAAGCAAGTTGGTTACTTCCTAGATACAGTGGAGGTACAGGAATTGGTTAAATACAACCATTCCAAATGGGAGAAATTGGCCAAAACAAAGGGGCTACAGGCCCCATGCAAGCCTGAAATCCAATAGTGTTGTCATTAAACTTTAAAGTTCCAAAATTATCTCCTTTGACTCCATGTCTCACATCCAGGTCACACTGATGCACAAGGTAGGTTCCCATGGTCTTGGGCACCTCCACCCCTGTGGCTTTGTAAGGTACAGCCTCCCTATCAGCTGATTTCATGAGATAGCATTAAGTGTCTATGGCTTTTCCAGGTGCACAGTGCAAGCTGTTGGTGGATCTACCATTCTGGGGTTTGGAGGACGGTGGCCCTCTTCTCACAGCTCCACTAGGCAGTGCCCCAGTGGGGTCTCTGTGTGGGGGCTCTGACCCCACATTTCCCTTTCACACTGCCCTAGCAGAGGTTATACATCCAGACGTTTCCATACACCCTCTGAAATCTAGGTGGAAGTTCTCGAACTTCAATTCTTGACTTCTGTACACCAGCGGGCCCAACATCACGTGTAAGCCACTAAGGCTTGGAGCTGGCACCCTCTGAAGCAACAGCCTGAGTTGGCCCCTTTTAGCCACAGCTGGAGCTGAAGCAGCTGGGATGATGGGCACAATGTCCCAAGGCTGCATAGAGCAGGGGGTGCCTTGGGCCTGGCCCATGAAACCATTTTTCCCTCCTAGGCTTCCAGGCCTGAGATGGGAGGGGCTGCTGTGAAGGACTCTGACCTGCCCTGGAGACATTTTCCCCATTGTCTTGGTGATTAACATTTTGCATCTAGTCACTCATGCATATTTCTGCAGCAAGCTTGAATTTCTCCCCAGAAAATGGGGTTTTCTTCTTTATCACAAGGTCAGGCTGCAAATTTTCCACATTTTTATGTTCTGCTTCCTCTTCAACACTTTTCCGCTTAGAAATTTCTTCTGCCAGATACCCTAAATCAACTATCTCAAGTTTAAAGTTCCACAAATCTCTAGGGCAGGGGCAAAATGCTGCCAGTCTCTCTGTATAACAAGAGTGATCTTTACTCCAGTTCCCAACAAGTTCCTCATTTCCATCTGAGACCACCTCAGCCTGGACTTTATTGTCCATATCACTATCAGCATTCTGGTCAAAGACATTCAACAAGTCTCTAAGAAGTTCCAAAGTTTCCCACATCTTGTCTTCTGAGCCCTCCAAGTCTCTAGGAAGTTCCAAACTTTCCCTCATTTTTTTATCTTCTTCTGAGCCCTCCAAACTGTTCCAACCTCTGCCTGTTACCAAATTCCAAAGTCACTTCCACATTTTCAGGTATCTTGATAGCAGCATTCCACTACCAGCTACCAATTTACTGTATTAGTCCATTCTGATGCTGCTCATAATGACATACCCAATACTGGGTAATTTATAAAGGAAAGAGATTTAAGTGACTCACAGTTCTGCATGGCTGGGGAGGCCTCAGGAAACTTGCAATCATGGCAGAGGGAGAAGCAAACATTTCCTTCTTCCAGTGGTTGTAGCAGGGAGAAGTCCCCAGCAAAAGTGGAAAAAGCCCCTTATAAAACCATCAGGTCACTCGCTATCCAGAGAACACCAGCATGGAGGTAACCACCCCCATGACTCAATTACCTCCCACTGGGTCTCTTCCACAACATATGGGGATTATGGGAGCTATAATTCAGAATGAAGTTTGGGTGGGGACACAGCCAAACCGTATCAGTTGGTTTATAGCTTATATCAAATTTGCAAAAAGTTTCATTCATTATTACTTCAAATATATTTTCTGCTTTCTTCTCTACCCCCCCCCCCCCTTCTTCCAGGAATCTAATTACATATATAGTAGAGTGCTCAAAATTGTCACGGAGCTCACCGATGTTTTGTCCATTTTTCTTTATCTCTAGTCTATGTTTTTATTTTGGATAGTTGCTATTGCTAGTGGTCAAGTTCACTACCATTTTCGATTTTTAATTTTTGTGGGCACCCAATAGTGGGGGGTGGAGATGTAGAGATTATTAATGCGAACAAAAAAAAAAGAAAAAAATAAATAAGACCTATTATTTGATAGCACAACAAGGTGATTATAGTCAACAATAACTTATTTGCACATTTCAAAATTGCACATTTTTAAAAAAGAGTGCAATTGGATTATTTGTACCACAAGGATAAATGCTTGAAAGGATGGCTGTCCCATTCTCCATGATATGATTATCATGCTTTGTATGCCTGTATTAAAACATCTCATGTCAATTGAGGGGCAAGGTGGTCTACTGAAGACAGCCAGGAAGAACATCTGCCACCAAGAGACTGGGACATCAGGAAGATTGGCACACTACGAGCAGATTGTCAGAGAGAAGGCATTGAGAGTGGATGGAGGAAAGACACAGATGCTGTAATGAATGAGGAGGCAGCTAGAAACCCTGAATAGTGATAAAAGACACTGGGACTCATTCCTGGCCCCCAATGACTCCTGAGGAATGGGTAAGTTAAACAGGCGAAGAACAACCCATTCTCACCACAGGCCTCTGGAATCCCAGCAGGAGGAGACCCTGTGGTCACAATGGACACTTGAGTTGGCAGGGAAAGTTGCTTAGAGAAGTGTTAGGGGCGGAACTCTAGCTGGCGCAGAGCCCAGAGGGTTTAGTGTGGGAGAATCTGTAGTGGAGCACAGTCAGGGAAGCCCATCTGCCTAGGCTCAACTTGCTCCTATAGAAGACTTTAGCTGTAGGGGAACTATGGTACCTGAACTCTGCAGGGTAGTCCTGCCCATAAGAGAGGTCCAGTCCAACCTGAGCACCTGTCAGTCTGCTGGCCTCTCCTGGGACCCAGCCTGGCCATGCTTGCTCGCACAGCAGCCTCTGGTGCCCAGGGGGTATACCCCCTGGGGGCCTGCATCATAGCTCCTGAACTGGCAGACTATGCCTGATCAGCAGAGAGCTTCTCCAGAGTGGCCCCTGTGGACATGCATCAGCCTGCCCATGCCCTCCCCCTACTGCAGCCTCCCCCATGTCACTTTGCCTGAATACACTCACCCACAGTCACCTTCAACATCACTTTGCCAGTGCATGTTTGCGCAGGGGAACTTTGCCTCTCCTTCCCTACCAGTGCACATGTGTATGTGCACCCTGTGGTGCCACTGCTGCCAACATGAGTCCACCCCTGCCCCTCCTCCATCATACTGCCAAGATTCTTGTGTTGAACCCTGGCTCCCTAAAATGTTCCAGAAACAAAACCAGTTGACTGAACCCACCTTATATCATAATCAAACCTTCAAGGTCATCAAATAGGACAAAGGAAATAAAAAATTTCCTAAGGACAGCAATTTCAATGATTGATGGAGCATCAGCCTATAGAGTTGAGAATGAACCAGCGCAAGAACTCTGACAACTCAAAAAGCCAGAATGTCTTCTTTCTTCCAACAACTGCACTAATTCTCCAGTGAGGGTTTTTAACCAGGCTGAAATGGCTGAAATGACAGAAATAGAATTCCGACTATGAATAGTAACGAAGATAATCAAGATTTAGGAGAATGTTGAAACTCAAGCTAAGGAAGCTAAAATCACAATAAAATGATACAAGAGCTGACAGACAAAATAGCCAGTATAGAAAAATAATGTAAGTGACCTGATAGAACTGAAAAACACACTACAAGAATTTCATGATGCAATAGCAATTGTTAACAGCAGAATAGACCAAGCTGAGGAAAGAATCTCAGAGCTTGAAGATTTGCTTTCTGAAATAAGACAGTCAGTCCCTGAAAGACATGGGGAGAAAGAAAGCAACTTGGAAAACATATTTCAGAATACCCATGAGAACTTCCCCAACGTAGCTAGAGAGGCCAATGTTCAAACTCAAGAAATGCAGAGAATCTCCACAAGATACTTCACAAGAAGATCATCACCAAGACACATAATCATCAGATTCTCCAAGATTGAAATGAAAGAAAAAATGTTAAAGGCAGCTAGAGACAAAGGACAAGTCACCTACCAAGGGAAGCCCATCGGGCTAACAATAGACCTCTCAGCCGAAACCCTACAAGCCAGAAGAGATTGGGGACCAATACTGATGTACCATATGACCCAGTCATCCCATTACTGGGTATATACCCAAAGGATTATAAATTATTCTACTACAAAGACACATGCACACGTATGTTTATTGCGGCACTATTCACAATAGCAAAGACTTGGAATCAACCCAAATGTCCATCTGTGACAGACTGGATTAAGAAAATGTGGCACATATACACCATGGAATACTATGCAGCCATAAAAAAGGATGAGTTTGCGTCCTTTGTAGGGACATGGATGCAGCTGGAAACCATCATTCTTAGCAAACTATCACAAGAAGAGAAAACCAAACGCCGCATGTTCTCACTCATAGGTGGGAACTGAACAATGAGCTCACTTGGACTAGGGCAGGTGAACATCACACACTGGGGCCTATCATGGGGAGGGGGAAGGGGGGAGGGATTGCATTGGGGAGTTATAGATGATATAAATAATGAATTGATGGGTGCTGACGAGTTGATGGGTGCAGCACACCAACATGGCACAAGTATACATATGTAACAAACCTGCACATTATGCACATGTACCCTAGAACTTAAAGTATAATAAAAAAAAAATTTAAAAAAAAAGAAAAGAAATTCCAATCACGAATTTCATATCCAGCCAAACTACACTTCCCAATCAAATAAAATTCTTTTCAGATAAGCAAATGTTGAGGGAATTTATAACTACCAGATCTGCTTTACAAGAGTTCCTGAAAGAAGCACTAAATATGGAAAGGAAAGATCATTACTAGTCATTACAAAAACACACTTATGTACAAGAAATAGTCACACTATAAAGCAACCATACAAAGAAGTCTGTGTAATAATAATACTTTGATGACAGGATCAAATCCACAGATATCAATACTAATATTGAATGTAAATTAACTAAATGCCCTAATTAAAAGATACAGAGTGGAAAGTTGGATAAAGAAGCAAGACCCAATGGTATGCTCTCTTCAAGAGACCAATCTCACATGCAGTGACACTCACATGCTTGAAATAAAGGGATGGAGGAAAACCTATCAAGCAAATGGAAAACAGAAAGAAAAAATGGGGGTTGTGATCCTAATTTCGGGCAAAACAGACTTTAAACCAACAATGATCAAAAAAGACAAAGAAGGGCATTACATAATGGTAAAGGGTTCAATTCAACAAGAAGACCTAACTATCTCAAATATATATGCACCCAACCCAGGTTCATAAAGCAAGTTCTTAGAGACCTTCAAAGAGATTTAGACTCCCACACAATAATGGTGGGAGACTTCACCCCATTGACAATATTAGACAGATCATCAAGGCAGAAAATTAGCAAAGATATTCAGCACCTGAACTCCACACTGGACCACATTGACCTGATAGACATCTATAGAACTCTCCAGCCCAAAACAACAGAATATACATTCTTCTCATGGCCACATGACACATATTCTAAAATCAACCACACAATTTGACATAAAATAATCCTCAGCAAATGCAAAAAGAACTTAAATAATACCAACCACTCACTCAGTACACGGTGCAATAAAAACAGAAATCAAGACTGAGAAAGTCATTCAAAACCATACAATTACATGGAAATTAAAAAATTTGCTCCTGAATGACTTTTGGGTAGATAATGAAATTAAAGCAGAAATAAAAAGTTATTTAAAACTAATGGGAACAAAAATACAACATACCAGGATCTCTGGGACATACCTAAGGAAGTGTTAAGAGGGAAATTTATCACACTAAACACCCACATCAAAAAGTTAGAAAGATTTCAAATTAACAATCTAACATCACAACTAAAACAACTAGAAAAGCAAGTGCAAACCAATCCTAAAGCTAGCAGAAGACAAGGAATAATCAAAATCAGAGCTGAACTCTGTGAAAGAAGCCTGAACAAACATTCAAAAAATCAACAATCCAGGAGGTGGGTCTTTTAAAAAAAAGTTAATAAGATGCATAAACCACTGGCTAGATTAATAAAGGAGAAAAAAGAGAAAATCCAAATAAACACACTTAGAAACAACAAAGGGGATGTTACCACTGGCACCACAGAAATACAAATAACCCTCAGAGACTACAATGAACACCTCTATGCACACAAACCAGAAAATCTAGAAGAAGAGGATAAATTCCTAGACACATACACCCTCCCAAGACTGAAGCAGGAAGAGATTGAATTACTGAACAGACCAATAACAAGCTCCAAAACTGAATCAGTAATAAATAGCCTACCAACCAAAAAAAGCACAGGACCACATGGATTTACAGCCAAATGTACCAGATGTATAAAGAAGAACTGGTACTTTTCCAACTGAAACAATTCCAAAAAATTGAGGAGGAGGGACTCATCCCCAACTCATTCTATGAGGCCAGCATCATCTGATATCAAAACCTGGCAAACATACAACCAGAAAAGAAAACTTCAGGCCAATATCCTTGATGAAAATAGAAGCAAAAATTGTCAACAAAATACTAGCAAACTGAATCCAGCAGCACATCAGAAAGCTAGCCTACCACGATCAAGTAGGCTTTATTCCTGGGATGCAGGGTAGGTTCAACATACGCAAATCAATAAATGTAATTCATCACATAGACAGAACTAAAGACAAAAACTACATGATTATCTCAATAGATGCAAAAAGGCTTTCAATAAAATTCAATATTGCTTTATGATAAAAATTCTCAGTAAACTAGGTATGAATGGAACATAACTCAAAGTAATAAGAGCCATCCACGACAAACTCAAAGCCAACATAATCCTAAATGGGCAAATCCTGTAAGCATTCCCCTTGAAAATGGTATAAGAAAGGATGCCTTCTCACCACTCCTATTCAATATAGCATTGGAAGTCCTGGCCAGAGGAATTGGGCAAGAGAAAGAAATAAAATGCATTCAAATATGAAGAGAGGAAGTATAACTATTCCTGGTTGCAGACAACATGATTCTATATCTAGAAAATCACATAGTATGAGCCCAAAAACTCCCTAAGCTGCTAAACAACTTCAGCAAAGTTTCAGGATACAAAATCAACATACAAAAATCACTAGCATTACTATCCACGAACAACAGCCAAGCCAAGAGTGAAATCAACAATGAAATCACATTCACAATTGCCGCAAAAAGAATAAAATACCTAGAAATCCAACTATCCAGGGAGATGAAAGATATCTACAAAGATAATTACAAAACACTGCTTAAAGGAATTCTAAGCAAAAGAACAAGCTAGGGGCATCACATTACCAGACTTCAAATAATACTACAGGGTTACAGTAGTCAAAACACCATGGCACTGGTACAAAGCTAGGCACATAGCCCGATGGAACAGAGTAGAGAGCCTAGAAATAAGGCTGCACACCTACAACTATCTATCTGATCTTCAAAAATGCTAGCAAAAGCAAGCAATGGGGAAAGGACTCCATTTTTAATAAATGGTGCTGGGATAACTGGCTAACCTTAAGCAGAAGGTTGAAACTAAACCCCTTCTTTAAACTGTACTAAAAAATCAACTCAAGATGAATTAAAGACTTAAAACTCAAAAGCTATAAAAACCCTAGAAGAAAATCTAGGCAATACCATTCAGGACATAGGCACAGGCAAAGGTTTCATGATGAAGACACCAAAAGCGATTGCAACCAAAGCAAGTATTGACAATTGGGATCTAATTAAATTCTAGAGTTTCTGTACAGCAAAAGATACTATCAACAGACTAAACAGACAACCTAAAGATTGGGAGAAACTGTTTACAAACTATGCATCTGACAAAGGTCTAATATTTTTCATCTATAAGGAACTTAAACAAATTTACAAGAAAAAAACCCATTAAAAAGGGGGTGAAGGACATGAACACTTTTCAAAAGAAGACATACCATGGAACCAATAAGCATATGAAAAAAGCTCAGTATCACTGATTATTAGAGAAATGCAAATCAAAACTACAATGAGATACCATCTGACACCAGACAAAATGGCCATTACTAAAAAGTCACAAAATAACATATGCTGGTAAGGTTGTAGAGAAAAGAGAACACTTACAGAACTGCCAGTGGGTGTGTAAATCAGTTCAACCATTGTGAAAAGCACTGTGGTGATTCCTCAAAGAGCTAAAACCAGAACTACCATTCAACCCATCAATCCCATTACTGAGTATATACCTAAAGGAATATAAATTGTTCTATCATAAAGACATGTGCATGTATATGTTCATTGCAGCACTATTCACAATAGAAAAGACATGAAATCAAACTGGATAAAGACAAATGTGGTACATATACACAATGGAATACTATGCAGCCATAAAAAATAATGAGATCATGTTCTTTACAAAAACACGGGTGGAGCTGAAGGCCATTATCCTTGGCAAACTAACACAGGACACAAAACCAAATACCAGATGTTATAACTTATAAGTGAGCAGCTGAATGGTGAGAACGCATGGAAACAAAGAAGGGACTAACAGACACTGGGACGTCTCTGAGTGTGGAGATTGGGAGGAGGGATAGGATCAGAAAAAATAACTATTTGGGTAGTAGGCTTAGTACCTGGGTGATGAAATAATCTGTAAAACAAAGGTCTGTAACATGAGTTTACCTATATAGCAAACTTGAACATGTACCTCTGAACTTAAAATAAAAGTTCTTTTAAAAAATCTCATGTACCCCTAATAAATATATACACCTACTATGTCTCCATAAGTTCACTAATCTTTTATTCTGCCATGTCTAATCTGTTGTTAATAGAATAGCATCCATTGGATTGTTATTGTCAGACATTATGATTTTATTTCTAGATGATAGGCCTGGGTTTTTTCCATACATTTTGTATCTCTACTTAATATTTTTAATATTTCCCTTGGCTTCTTGAACATACAGAATATAGCTATAATAATCATTTAATATTATTGCCTATTAATTCTATCATCTGTATCATTTCTGAATCTGCTTTTATTGATAAATTTTATTTTTTTCTGTTTCTCTGCGTGACTGACACTTTTTATTGGATGTAGACATTCTATCTTTTAAATTGATGCATGCTGTCGATTTTTGTATTCCTATAGTCTCAAGGTTTATTTGTAAATTCACCTAAATTACTTGGAAATAGTGTTATCCTTTTAGGTCTTACTTTCTAGCTTTCTTAAGGGGGACCAGAGCAGCATTTACTTTAGGGTTAATTTTACACTATGACTGAGGTAAACCTCATCTATATATTCAACGTAATGTCCAACGAGTTATGAGATTTTCCACTATGGCTCCTGAGAACAAGCACTATTCCAGGAAATGTATGGACCCCATGGATAGTTCCATCTATTCTTTTTAGGTGATTCTTTTCATGACCGTGGGTGCTTTCCTCACATGTATGCATTTATTAGTACTTGGTTGAATACTCATGGGGGACTCTGTGCAGATCTCTAGAGTTCTTTCTCTACATAGCTTATCTTCTCTGGTATTTTACCCTGTGATCTCCAGTTGCCACAGCCTACATGGACTCCTAATTCCTTCTTCTCAAATTAGGGAAATAGCCCTACCTACTACCTAACTTGGAGAATTTCTCTAAATAGTAAGACAAACCAACTGTAGGCCATATTTGTTTCTTGTCCCTCTAGGATCACAGTTCTTCATTGTCTAATCTTCAATGTTTTGAGAATTGTTTCATAGAGTTTGCCTTTGTATGTTATTTCATGTGGGAGGGAAAAACTAGTCCCTGTGATTTCAATTTACTTAGAAGCAAAGTCTTCAATAGTTTATTTTAATGGAAGAGGCTTGAGCATGTTTTAAGGCAGAGGAAGGTTATCATTAAGAAGGGGTGCTTTAATATTTAAAAAGGAGACAATCAGTGGTGCTCAGTTATTGAGAAGTTGGATGTGGATGGAATCTAGAATGCCGGTGGAAAACTGACTTTATATGTGAGGAAGAGCAAATCCTGTGTTTTAATGGGAGGGATGGAGAATAGGATGGGTGTATGTGTGGCAGGATTTTCTATTTAATGGGCTCTATTTTTCTATTAGATAGAAGAAAAATACATCTGCTGAGAATGAAGGTGGTAGAGGTTAGAGACATTTTAAGAGACACATGTAGTTTTATGAAAAGTTGTAGAAAGAGGAAAATTGTTTGACCAGAAAAACATACAAGGAAGGTCAAGCCTTACTAATGATCCATTTAAGGATGGTGATCATAAATACATATTGGAACAAATCTAGCCTAATATCTCCTCTTGACCATGAACAGCTCAAATTCAATGTATTCACAACTGAAAACATAATTTTAAACTGACTCCCTGACATGGTTAACAGGATGAATGACAAATCACATTTGTTGAAATGGTCAGCATTTAAGAGGAGGGCAAACTTAGAAGAGAGATGTGTTTAGTTTTGGACAACCCGAATTTAGGAGAAGCTAGTGACCGCCAAGACCACCCAACTTCAGCTTCACATAATAGATCACACTGATTCCAATGGCTACATTTGGTCCTCAGTATTCAAGATCATTAATAATCTTGACAAAAGCCAATTGATATGGTTTGGATATTTGAGCCCTCCAAATCTCTTGCTGAAATTTGAAAACTGAAGGTGGGACCTAGTGGAAGGTATTTGGGTCATAGGGGTGGATTTCTCATAAATGACTTGGTACCATCTTCTTGGTAGTGAGCTAGTTCTTGCTCTGTGAGTTTCCACAGGAGCTGGTTGTTAAAGAGCCTCACACCTCCTCCCCTCTGTCTTGCCTCCTCTCTCTGCATGTGATCTCTGCACACACTGGCTTCCCTTCACCTTCCAACATAAGTAGAAGAAGCTTGAAGCCCTCGCTAGATGCAAATGCCAGATTCATATTTCTTGTACAGTCTGCAGAACCTTGAGCCAAATAAACCTCTTTTCTTTATAAATTACCCACCCTCAAGTATTTCTTTATAGCAGCATAGAAACAGACAAAGACACCAATTCAGTGAGTGGTAGCAGATGAGATGAGGTGGCAACTGGTCAGGACAAGGGTAGGAAGAGGAAATACAGACCAAAGAGCATCTTTAAAAGAGATAAATGATTGGAGCATGTTTAAACATTATTGGAGAAGATACAGTGTAAAGAGGAAAATGGTGAATACACATAAGAAAGAAAGAAATTATCATTGCTGTATGATTTTGTAAAATTGGGCAGGGATGGGATATGTAGCACAGATGAAAATGTTGGCTTTATTATTTTTTACTGCCCACAATTATGCAGATAGAAGCTATCAATAAAGCAAAATACATGAGATTGCCATATAATCCTGATTATAAATGCCTTTGCAAGAATCAGTGTAGGCATAAATGTTCCCCTGACATAACAGAAAATAATTTCCAGAGATAAAATAGAGGGCTATATTTTAGTACATTTTTAAATTTGAGAGGCTTTCAGAAGTAATTGGCCCTGGTCAAAACTAAAGTTGTCTTTGTAGACCTTGTAAACACTCACTACAATATAAATAATAACACTTAGCAGGCAAACTTGGTCAGTTATTCCAGGGCACATTTGGCAGACAACTCATCTTGGCAGCCTCATATAGAATCAGACCTTCTGAGGAGTGTGAATGAGTATTTTCTATGGCTGAAGGGAGTAACACCCATTTTGAAATTCTTCTAGGCCAAGTATATTAGTGCATTCTCACACTGCTATAAAGCATACTATCTGAAGCTCGGTAATTACAAAGGAAGGAAGTTTAATTGACTCACAGTTGTTCAGGCTTAACAGGAAGAATGGCTAGGAGGTCTCAGGAAACTTACAATCAAGGCGGAAGGGAAGTCAGGCATGTCTTACATGGAAGCAGGTGAGAGAAGGGTGCCAACAGGGGAAATGCCAGACGCTTATAAAACCATTGGATCTCATGAGATCTCCCTCACTATCATGAGACTGCCCCCATGATCCAATATATAATCATTTCCCATCAGGTTCCTCACTTGCCACGTGGGGATTACAATTCAAGATGAGATTTGAGTGGGAACACAGAGCCAAACCATATCATTCCACCCCTGGCTCTTCCCAAATATCATGTCCTCACATTTTAAAACCAATCATGCCTTCCCAACAGTCCCCCAAAGTCTTAACTCATTCCAGCATTAACTCAAAAGTTCAAGTCCCAAGTTTCATTTGAGAGACAAGGCAAATCCCTTCAGCCTATGAGCATGTAAAATCAAAAGCAAGTTAGTTACTTCCAAGATACAGTGGTGTACAGACATTGGGTAAATGATCCCATTCCAAACAGGAGAAATTGAGCAAAACAAAGGGTCACAGGCTCCATGCAAATCCGAAACCCAGTGGGGGCAGTCATTACATCTTAAAATTCCGAAATGATCTCCTTTGACACCATGTCTCACATTCAGGGCGTGCTAATGCAAAGGGTGGGCTCCCACAACCTTGGGCAGTTCCTTCACTAGCTGGTGTTCAGTGCCTGTGGCTTTTCCAGGCACATGGTGCAAGCTGTCAGTGAATCTATCATTCTGGGGTCTGGAGGTCAGTGACTGTCTTCTCACAGCTCCATTAGGCAGTGCCCCAGTGGGGACTGTGTGTGGAGACTCCAACCCCATGTTTCCCTTCCACACTACTCTAGCAGAGGTTCTTCATGAAGGCTCCACTCCTGAAGCAAACCTCTGCCTGGGCATCCAGGCATTTCCATACATCCTCTGAAATCTAAGTGAACGTTCCCAAACATCAGTTCTTGACTTATGTGCACCTGCAGGCCTAACACCACATGGAAGCTGCCAAGACTTGGGGCTTGGACACCCTGAAACAATGGCTGGAGCTGTCTGTACCTTGGTCTCTTTTAGCCATGGCTGGAGCTGGAGTGGTTGGGACACAGGGCACCAAGACCGTGGTCTGCTTTTGCATGGAGCAGAGGTGCTCTGGGCCTGACCCAGAAAACCATTTTTTCCCTCCTAGACTTCTGGGCCTGTAATGGGAGTGGCTGTTGTGAAGGTCTCTGACATGCACTGGAGACATTTTCCCCATTGCCTTGTCTATTAACAATCAGCTCTTAATTACTTATGCAAATTTCTGCAGCCAGCTTGAATTCCTCCGCAGAAAACAGGTTTTTCTTTTCTACCACTTGGTTATGCTACAAATTTTCCAAACTGTTACGCTTTGCTTCCCCTTTAAATATAAGTTACAATTTCAAACCATCTCTCTGTGAGCATACACAACTGAACACTTTGAGAATCAACCAGGTGACCTCCTGAATGCTGTGCTGCTTAGAAATGTCTTTTGCCAGATTCCCTAATTAGCTCTCTCAAGATCAAATTTCCACAGATCTCTAAGGCAGGGATGAAATACCTCCATTCTCTCTCTCTCTCTTTTTCTTAATTATAATTTAAGTTCTAGGGTACATGTGCACAACGTGCAGGTTTGTTACATACGTATACATGTGCCATGTTGGTGTGCTGTACCCATTAACTCGTCATTTACATTAGGTATATCTCCTAATGCTTCCCCTCTCTCCCCCGATCTCATGACAGGCCCCAGTGTGTGATGTTCCCCACCCTGTGTCCATGTGTTCTCATTGTTCAATTCCTACCCATGAGTGAGAACATGTGGTGTTTGGTTTTCTGACCTTGCGATAATTTGCTCAAAATGATGGTTTCCAGTTTCATCCATGTCCCTGCAAAGGACATGAACTCATCCTTTTTTATGGCTGCATAGTATTCCATGGTGTATATGTGCCACATTTTCTTAATCCAGTCTATCCTTGATGGACATTTGGGTTGGTTCCAGGTCTTTGCTATTGTGAATAGTGCCACAATAAACATACATGTGCATGTGTCTTTATAGCAGCATGATTTATAATCCTTTGGGTATATACCCAGTAATGGGTCAAATGGTATTTCTAGTTCTAGATCCTTGAGGAATTGCCACACTGTCTTCCACAATGATTGAACTAGTTTATAGTCCCACCAACAGTGTAAAAGTGTTCCTATTTCTCCACATTCTCTCCAGTACCTCTTGTTTCCTGACTTTTTAAAGATCACCATTCTAACTGGTGTGAGATGGTATCTCATTGTGGTTTTGATTTGAATTTCTCTGATGGCCAGTGATGATGAGCATTTTTTCATGTGTCTGTTGGCTGCATAAATGTCTTCTTTTGGGATCCTCCATTCTCTTTGCTATGGCATAGCAAGAATCACCTTTGCTCCAGTTCCCAATAAGTTCCTCATCTCCCTCTGAGACCACCTCAGCCTGGACTTCATTATCCACATTATTATCTGCATTTTGGTTAAAACCATTCAACAAGTCTCTAGGAAGTTCCAAACTTTCCCACATCTTCCTATCTTCTTCTGAGCCCTCCAAACTGTTCCAATATCTTCCTGTTACCCAGTTCCAAGGTTGCTTCTCATAAGTTGTGGAACGCCAGGATGTCAGTGAAGTACCTGCACAAGAGGTAGCATATCATTGTAGTAAAAGCATGAATCTTGAAGCCACGTTGCCTGAGTTCAACTCCTGACTGCTGCTTACTGGCTGTGTTACCTTACGTAAGTATTTTTAAAAGATATCTGTGCTATATTTTCCTTATCTGTAAAACAGGAAGGGAGAGAAGTTATAGTACTTACCCCATAAGATGATGATTAAATGAATTAACCTTTGTAAAGCACTTAGAGTAGTGTCAGGTACATGGGAAATATTTGGTGTCTGTTAAATAAAAAGTAATATTTAAATTGGTGAAGAACTGCATTTTCAGAGAAATTCTGTCTACAAGATAAACTTTTATCTGGGTGAACATATTGGTCACTGTAGTTAACTTCAATAGCATCACCAACTTGTCTATTTGCTAAATTATATTAATCTTAGCTTAACTGACTAACCAGGTTACCAGATATGTTAAACAGAGTACCAAAATTTTGAAGTGGATGTCATAAAACTAGCAAAACTCTAGCAGAGAGGTACAAAAATTAAAGAAGTTGATATCGAACATGCTATTTGTAGATGCTATAGCTTGTGTCTGAGTTGTTCTTTAAAGTGAAAGTGTTATTCCATGAGAAAAGCAGGTAATTTAGCTCATAACTCCAAACTGAGACAATCATTGGACTTTGGTACATGGCAGAAGTGCTTTTATATGAACTTCCTATTTTGTCACATGGAATATTAAAATGACATGTGCTCAAGGGTCAAGATTTAATATAATTAATAATTTTTAATGATTCATCAAGGACATTCTTATGTGAAATTGGCTTTTTTTTTTTTTACTACAAGCACGTGACAGTGAATAAAACAGTGGCTACTAACGTGTTTTTTTTTTTTTTTTTGCCACTGTATTGATTCACTAAAATCATGGTAAATAAATATGCTATAAAAAGTGATATTTCAAAATTAAAATTTCAGAGAGAAACATCCTCCTGAATTTAATCAGCACAACAGTTTCTAGTTTTATATATATATATATACACACACACATATATACACACACACACACATATATATATGTATAGTGAAACAAAGTTGAATTGTGCGTTAAGTCTAAATGAATCCAAACATTTTGCTTGGCATACATACCAAGTAAGAGGAATGAAGAGGTAGCTTCATTCTGTTGTGCCCATGAGCTATTTCACATATTTCAACACAGTCTAGTGATTTTTCTTTATTTTCCTCTAAAGTTGATTTTCTGTTCTATAATTTTATTTTTAGATGCAGCATCAATACAAGATAATCATGAGTCCCCCCCACTCCAACAAAGAAAAATAGATCAAGATTATGATATTTACAGAAAAGTAAAGCATAATAAACCTTGATTACTTTAAACCTTATGTTCAGATGATATTTATTTTCACATTGTTGTTTATTACATATATATACTTGTTTTCATTGTTTAATTATTCAATTTTACTATTCAGTATCAGTGATAATTGCTTATGTATCTTGGATTGAGATGGATGCATAATAATTTTTCCTGTAAAAATTAATGGGATTTTGTTTTTTCATTTAACAGCTTTTCACTCAGCAACAGGGTTTTCAGGAGCAAATTAAAGCCATTAAATTAGGGATAGATATGTGCTATCTAGAGTGTTGTTCAGGATATCTAAGACATTATACTATTGGAAACTGAAGTTCCCTAACTCCTCTTTGAATAAAAGTAATCAACTGACACATTAATGTAAGGGTGGCCCCATGTTGAATGTAATCTTATTATCACCATAAAATCTCATTCTCAAACAATGATCAGTTCACACTGACATGTACGTACACCTTTATTGATTTATATCCCTATACTTTTTCAAAAAGTTTTGCAGCAGTGTACAATGACATAATTTAATCGAAGCTCCTAGATCATTATCTGGAAAGTAGTAAGAACTCAAAAACTGTTTGCTGTTATTGTCATTATACAGACACACATTGAATCAGTAGGATAAAACTGGAAGATTAATTATATGCAAATGTAAAGGGAAAATAAGCTAACATTAAGCCCTGAGAGTTATAATGATTGAGCATTAAACCTCACTCAGATTTTTCAAGCAACTATAGAAAAAGGGCTATAGAAGTATTTTCTGACAGAAGGAAGTCTAACAATTCTTCAAGGAAATTAAACTTTCTCTTGGTGGTGTGGTTTTTATACCAGAGACTGTGAAAAACATAATGGACAATATCTTACATGATAGTTTTGTAGTAAATGCAGCAGTTAATTTATCCATCCATTCATTTAGAAAATATTTTGTCATTTTCTTTGTGGCCAAGGGCATAACAATAAAGCACAACTCAATTAGGGCGTCTTTATAGCAAGCTAAACAAATGAGGCCAAATATAAAGCTTTCCAGAAATCTAGATAACGAAGGTTAGAATTTACACTACCTAGCCTAACAATACCTACTAACAAAAAACAATACCTACTAACAAAAAAAAAATACCTAACAAATAAACATGTTAGTAGCCATTGTTTTATTCACTGTCTCATGCTTGTAGTAAAAAAAGTCAATTTCACATAAGAATGCCCTTTATGAATCATTAAAAATTATTAATTATGTTAAACCTTGACTCTTGAGCATGTCTTTTTAATATTCCATGTGACAAAATGGGAAGTTCATATGAGAACACTTCTGCCATGTACCAAAGTCCAGTGATTGTCTCAGATTGGAGTTGCAAGCTGAATTATCTGCTTTTCTCATGGCATTACACTTACTTTAAAGAACAATTCAGAGACAAACTACAGCTATTCAAATTTGGGTATTTAGCAGGTATTTCCTTGAACAAAATCAGACTACAACTTCAAGAAAAACAACTGACAGGCCGGGTGCGGCAGCTCACGCCTGTAATCCCAGCACTTTGGGAGGCTGAGGTGGGAAGATCACGTGAGGTCAGGAGATCGAGACCAGCCTGGTCAACATGGTGAAACCCCGTCTCTACTAAAAATACAAAAATTAGCTGGGCGTGGTGGTGGGCCCCTGTAATCCCAGCTACTCAGGAGGCTGAGGCAGGAGAATTGCTTGAACCCGGGAGGCAAAGGTTACAGTGAGCCGAGATTGTGCCACTGCACTCTAACCTGGCAGACAGAGCAAGATTCTGTTTCAAAAAAAAAAAAAAAAGAAAGAAAGAAAAGAAAAGGAAAAAGAAAAAGGAGAAAAACAAGAGACGGTATTTGTTGCCTATGATAAATTTCATCATTAAAATGAAAATTAGAATTTAGGAAAATTTGAATCTGCCACCTAGAATTTGACAGCTTTCTAGTACTTTTTTATGAGTTGGCGGGAACATTAATGAATGTGAATTCCTGATGTTTCATACTGAAATATATGAACATTTGGAAGATCTGCAAAACTAAGTGAAACAGTATTTTACCAAAAAAATCCTAATGGATAACACTAAAAGTTATGCTTGAGTAAAAGATTAATTCAAAGTGTAAGCAAGACCAATGGATTTTGATATAACTGAGTATAAAAGATTCATTGATATTATTTCAGAATTCAGATTTTAACTTTTAGAAAGCTAACTTTTGGGGGTTTGATGTAATATCAAAGAAGAATATCCACAATTATATAAAAAGGTGAATAGAAACCTCATTTATCCTACTATGTATCTGTGTGAGGTCGTATTTCCTTTAACCAAAATTATATAATGCAACAGATTGAATACAAAAGCAAATATGAGAATCCAACTACCTTTTATTAAAGGAAACATTACAGAGATTTTAAAAATATCAAAACAGTGGAACTCTCCTGACTAAACTGTTATGTTTCAGAAAATATATTTCATAAAATAATGTTTTAATTATAGCAAATACTTTGTTATTGTTCTAAAACTAATAAATATGTAAAAATCAAATCAGTTTTAATTTTGAATACGGTAAATATTGAGAGTTATAAACCATATAAACAAAAAATCTTTGAGTTTTTAAATAATTTTTAAGGGTGCAAAAAGTTCCTAAACCTACATCATTTGAAAACACTGCTTTGGCAATGGATGTTTAAGCACTTTCTGGAGAAACTTATAAAACTTTAAAGACATTAAAGCAAACTAAATAAATGGAGAAATGGGTAATGTTCTCAGGTAAGAAGACTTAGTATTGTAAAGATGTAATTCTCTCTAAATTGATCTACAGATTCAAAGCAATTTCAATAAAAATTGCAATTTTTTTCCCAGGGGAAGTTACACTTATTCTACATTTTACATGGAAAGAGTAAATGTCTTGAAACAGTCAATACACTCCTAAAAAAGAACAAAGTAGGGAGAATTAGCCTGCTTCATATCAAGACATAATTTTAAGCTACAGTAAACAAGACAGTGCAATATTTTCCCTGGGATACACAGATGAGTGTAACAGCTTAGAGAGCCCAGAAAACAACCCACACATATATGGAAATGCTATATGACAGAATAACATTGCAGAGCACGGGTAGAAACACCATTCAAAATATAGTACTGAGACAATTGGCTATTCACATAAAGAAAAATACAAAATTGAATCCCTATCTCATAGCATATTAAAAATTCAATTCTAAATGGAGTAAAGACTTGAATGTGAACTGTAAAAGTATTCAAACTTTTACAAAAATAATACATTTACTATATAACCTTAGAGTGGGAAAATTTTAGAACAAGTCACAAAAGGCACGAATTATAAAGGGAATGACTAATAAATTCAAATACATCAAAATTAAGAACTTTGGTTCATCAAAAGACACAATGAAGGGAATAGAAAAACAAACTACAAGCTGGCTAAAAATTTTTGTAACATGTATCACCTACAAATAATTAGCATCCAAAATATATAAATGACTCTTATAAATCATTTAGAAAAATACACATAGCCCAACAGAAAAAAATATATATAGCCCAAAAACTGAATAGGCATTTCCCAGAAGATGAAATACAAATGACCCATACACTATGGATAGATAGATGCCCATTCTCATTAGTAACCAGGGGAATGCAAGTTGAAATCACAATGACATATCATTTTACACACAAAACACTGGCAACTATTAAGCAGTCTGACAAAACTAAGTGTCAGCAAGGATGCAGAGAAACAGGAATTGGGTGCTGCTGGTGGGAGTGTGAATTGATGTAGCTACTGTGGCATGATAGACATGTACTGCTCTTCCACCTCTCTTTTCACAGGTCCAGATCTGTATTGAAGTTTGAAGCTTCTCTTTGTCTACACCTCTCTCTCCCCATTATCCTTCACACATTTCCCCAATAAATCTCTTGAATATCAAGTTCCATTCTGGCAGATGCTTCTTAAAACACAAAGTGACTCAAGCTCTTCGGAAAATATCTTTACATTACCTGGTAAGGTTGAACCTGGTGTGTTTTATAATCCAGCGATGTTACTCTTAAGTATGGCCTAGAAAAATTTATACCATGAGAAATGTACAAGAATCTTCGTAGCAGCATTGCACCAAATAGCCAAAACCTGGAAGTAAGTCCAATTATTGATCACTGGCAGAATATGTAAATGAATTGTGGTTTATTCACACAATGATTACTTTACAGCCTGGGCTACTCTGTTTATGGCAGAACTCCAGGGAAGGGGACATTCACACAGGTTAAGAACCCACTACAGATAGATGCATCAACCTGGAAAACCTCAAAAAGGACAAAGTGAATAAAAGAAGCAAACAACGGAAAATTCCCTAGAGTATCATTTCACTCAAAACCCCAAACCAGGCAAAACTAGACAATACACTGCTCAGGAATGTATGTATAAGCACAAAAACTCATGGAGGAGTAGGGGTAATTCTATGATTTGGGTATCTTAATTTTTATCTAGAAGATGGGAAAAACAAAGAGCAAAGGAGCAATCAATACAAATTCTGGAGAAAGGTTACAACTTGGGCAAGGAAGGAGGGACAGGGCATAGAGGGGGCTTCTAAATTACTGGTAATATTTCTTAAGGTGGGTGGTGGGTAATTTTGTAGCTGTTATTAGTAGTATTATTTTGTGTGCAGGCTATACTTCACAATATTTTGAAGGGGCTGGTACCTCCATGCCGTAACAATTTAAAGCAACCTTTTGGCATATCTCTTCTTAAAAGCAACTCCAATAACTTTCAGCATATGCCTTACTAGGTCGATGCACTAAACCTGATTTGGGGAAAGGAAACAATAAGCCATTGCTAATGACGGTGTTCATATTTCTCCTCTTTACACAGTGAACATGTTCTCTGGAGAGCAGAGATAGTCACCACAGATAAAACAGGTGTGCTGCTGGATGCTTCCCTCAAGTCCCAATTAGTCATACAGCAAAAGAAACACAAAATAAAGCAGGCCTGTGTTTAAGTGGCTATAAAGGTAATTTTATAGAAATATCATGTGTGAATGCTTCCCTTTCAGAGTCAGAGAATTTGAGGAGGTGAGTTTGTGAGGGAGCTCCTTCACAAGACAAGGCCAGCAGAAACAACGTCCTCCTTCTTCCTTCATTTTCACAGACACAGTGTGTGTAGGTAGAAGTGCTTCTTAACCAACCATTGGGTCTCACTCTGGCTATGGCCAGATGTAGGAGCTTCAAAACAAGCCCTTTAACATTCCCACTGCTCTGGGGTGAAGATGCTCCAGGAAGGTCTCCGTCAGGGACAGGAATGCCCCACCATTGAATGAGAATGGTCCAGAGTAATCCTGAAGATATGGAATACATAGTTTCAAGCAGTCCAATGGCCCCAACTGCTGTAGTCACAGGCTCTCCTGTTAACTCCATTTTCCCCGTAATAATACCAAGAAGGTATTTGCAGAATTATCTCATCAAAAGATAAGAAAACATAATGATGTTTCAACATATGTAATTTTGACAACAATCTCATGAAGCAGATACTTATCATCCCCATTTTACAGGTGAGAAAACTGAGGCACATGCCCAAGGCCACTCAGCTTATGAGTGGTATAGGTCTCCTAGCACTGGATCACAGAGCTCATTCACAGTCTCTGTCCCCTGCAGCATGCCAGTTTCCATGTTCTGTGGACTGTGAGACCCAAGTCTCTCTTATCCATCCCTCTTTTCCTTTCCCACCTACACTCACTTCTCTCAGTCTCTCAGTACTTTTCTACTTGATTATTTGAAGAGCCTTTTGAAGGGTCTCTCTGCTCCCTGTCTCTGGCCTCCTTTGTTCATCCATTACATTGTCCATTGACTGCCTTCTCTATGTAGCCTCCATGTATCCTCACACCCCATTCTCCTTCCCCGAGTTCCTATGGCATTTTGCTTGAACCACCTTTAAGTAGCGAGTTCATGCAGCATTGTATATAGCACAACTATATCTCCCAATTATAATACTTATTATAACATTCTAGGCAATGCAAATTCACTTTTGGCCTTTTTAGCATCAGTGTTAGTTTTAGTCTTAGTGCACAGGAATTAGGAGTCATTCCTACTGCTAATAATTTGAAGGAAAAAAAGAGGGAATAAGAGGTAGAGAAATGAAAAGGGAAGTAAAGGGAAACACAAAGAAGGAGTTGAGAGTCTTGCAGTGAAACCTGAGGAGGAAAAATAAAAGAAGTTAAGGAAAGGTTAAACAAGGCCAAGATCAATACACTTGGTCTTGCTGTTTTCCCCATGCAGAACCAAGGCCAACAAAGACAGTGGCTGACCCTGCCAAGTGTAGCCTGGTATCTACTGATATAGTGCAGTAGTCCAGACATTAGGACACTATATTAAGGTGGAAGCATGGGTAACCCCTCTACCACTGTAGAGTTTAAGGCAAATAAATGTTGTTCAACGGAGAAAGGATCCAGAGCCTTAGAAGTCTCCACAGCCTCAGATCAACCTAGAGGGGCCTTGAACATGATTCATAACTTCAGTCCCCTTAATCCTTTTTTTCATAAGGTCTAAATTTCTTCAGGGATGAAGAATTTTGTGTAATAAATGTAATAATAGCAATAAAACTCATTTAATATTTGCTGTGTGCCAGACACTGGACTAAATGCTTTCTGTAGATTATCCCATTCATCCTCACAACACAAACAAGTTGGGTTAAGAAAGAAAATATCATTTTCTTCACTTCACAACAGAAGTAATACAGGTTTTACAGATGTAGTGCGTTGCCTAAGGCATACAGTTGTACTGGGGAAGTTTGGGGATTCAAACACAAGGCTGTGACTCTGAAGCTGGTGCCTTCACCCATTAGGTTTTGCTGTTTCCCAGACTGTGCTCCAGGAAGAGACTAGGGTGGTAATGGGGTACACTGCAAGTGATATGGGAGGGAAGGAAAGGGAAAGACTGTTTCGAACTGAGTAAATCTGTGAAGACTTTGAGGAGGAGGTAGGCTTCATTGAAATATATTGTCATTACAGGGGAGCATCTGTTCTACTGCACTGTATCAGTAGATACCAGGTTACACTTGGCAGGGTCAGCACTGTCAACTTCCTCCAGCCAGAAACCATCAGGAGCATACTGTAGTTCAACAAATCAGAATTATTGATTTGTTGCAATGAGAGTGACCTCACATCATGGGGAATTGTATGGTGCCACAAGAAGAGGAGGATAGAAAACACTTATAAGATTATCACAGGATCTGGGATTGCATTGAGTGGTTTAGAGGAAGGTTCAACGACGTGGGACTCTGTTATGGATTGGATGCTGTGAGGAGTGGGGGTAATTCTATGATTTGAGTATCTTAATTTTTATCTTGAAGATGGGAGAAACAAAATGAAAATAAGTCTATAACTGGTTAAAAAAAGTAGCAGTTACTCATATTAGCCAGGATAGTGGAATATTTGGTAGGTTTTGTGCTTTGGACAATGTTTTTGTTTATGCTTGTGCTCAGACTTGTTTACAAGTAGTCTTGATCCATCAAAGTCACAGAATGGCGTTATCTGATGTTGATGCTCTGTGTAACTGTTTATGCTTAACCAGAGAACACCAAGGTCTAGTTGTGAATGCGCAACCAGCTTTCAGATATCAGAGACTGCTTTTCTCTTTTAACACTTAACTTCTGTTCTTAGTCCTTGGTTCATGGGTTTCAGCTAGTTCAAGTCAAATAGATACATTTAATGAGATAATACACACAAGGATGATAACTATCACTTACTGAATGCCAGGTACCATGATAAGTACTCTGTACACGATGACTTATTTAATTCAATGCAATCAAGTAAAGTAGTGTTAAATATTATTATCTCCATACTTTTTATTATTGTGTAAAAACATACAACACAAAAACCTCCATCTAAACCATTTTTTAAGTGCGTGGTACAATAGTTTTAACTATATGAACATTGTCGTACAACAGATCTCTATAACGTTTGAATCTTGCAAAACTGAAACTCAAACTCTGTACCCATTGAACAACTCCTATTTACCTCTCTCTATAGCCCCTTACAACCAGTATTCTACTTTCTTCTCCTGTGAATTTGACTACTTTGGATACCTCATATAAGTGGATTAATGCAGTATTTGCCTTTCTGTGTCTGGCTTATTTCACTTAGCATAATGTCCTCAATAATATATCCTTAGCACAATACTTCATGTGGTACAACTTGGGTGAACTCGGAAGTTGTACCATATGACAGAATTTTCTTCTTCTTCAAGGCTGAGTAATATTTGATTGTATGTATGTACCACATTTTCTTTATCCATTTATCAATCAGTGGACATTTAGGTTGCTTCCACTTCTTGGCTACTGTGAATAATACTGCAATGATCATGGCTGTGCATATATCTCTTTGATATCCTCTTTTCAATTCTTTCAGATATAAATCCAACAGTGGAACTGCTGGATCATATGGTAATTCTATCTTTAACGTTTTGAAGAACTTCTGCACTGTTTTCCATAGTGACTGTATCATTTTACATTCTCACCAACAATGCAAAAGGATTCTAATTCTTGCACATTTTTCTCAACACTTATTTTCCATTTTTGAATAGTGGCCATACTAATGGACATGAAGTGATATCACATGGTAGTTTTCACTTGCATTTCCCTGATGATTAGTGATGCTGAGCATTTTTACATATACTTGTTGGCCATTTATATATCATCTTTGGAGAAATGTCTATTCAAGTCCCCTTCCCATTATTGATTGAATGATTTGGTTTTTGTTGTTGAGTTGAGGAATACTTGATATATTCTGGATATTAACCCCATATCAGATATATGCTTGCAAATATTTTCCTTTCTTTTTAAAAAAAAATGTATTTTAGTTTTAGATTCCTGGACACATGTGCAGGACGTGCAGGTTTGTTACATAAGTAAATGAGTGCCATAGTGGTTTGCTGCACCTATTAACCCATCACGTAGGTATTAAGCCCTGCATGCATTAGCTCTTTATCCTGATGCTCTCCCTCCCCTGCCCCCACTGACGGGCCCCAACATGTGTTGCTCCCCTCCCTGTGTCCATGTGTTCTCACTGTTCAGCTCCCACTTACAAGTGAGAATATGCAGTGTTTGGTTTTCTGTTGCTGTGTTAGTTTTCTGAGGATCATGGCTTCCAGTTCCATCCATGTCTGTGCAAAGGACATGATCTCATTCCTTTTTATGGCTGCATAGTACTCCATGGTGTATATGTTCCACATTTTCTTTATCCAGTCTATCATTGATGGGCATTTGGGTTAATTCCATGTCTTTGCTATTGTGAATAGTGCTGCAATAAACATATGTGGGCATGTATTTTTGTCACAGAATGATTTATGTTCCTTTGGGTATATACCCAGTAATGTGATTTTGGGTCAAATGGTATTTCTGGTTCTAGATCTTTGAGGAATCACCACACTATCTTCTACAATGGCTGAACTAATTTACATACCCACCAACCATGAAAAAGCATTCCTATTTCTCCACAGCCTCACCAGCATCTGTTGTTTCTCAACTTTTTAATAATTGCCTTTCTAACTGGTGTAAGATGGTGTCTCATTGTGGTTTTGATTTGCATTCCTCTGATGATCAGTGATGTTGAGCTTTTTTTCACATGTTTATTGGTGCCTGTATGTTTTCTTTTGAGAAGTGTCTGTTCACGTCATTGGCCCACTTTTTAAGGGGGTTGTTTGTTTCGTTCTTGTAAATTTGTTTAAGTTCCTTGTGTAGATTCTGGATATCAGACCTCTGTCAGATAGATAGATAGATAGATAGATAGATAGATAGATAGATAGATAGATA
>NC_045445.1:5393658-5406669 GCF_002776525.5 Piliocolobus tephrosceles | reverse complement strand
ATAGATAGATAGATAGATAGATAGATAGATAGATAGATAGATAGATAACAAAAAATTCCTCCCATTCTGTAGGTTGTATGCTCACTCTGATGATAGTTTCTTTAGTTCTTTAGTTTAATTAGATTCCATTTGTCAATTTTCGCTTTCGTTGCAGTTGCTTTTGACATTTTTGTTACGAAATCTTGGCTTGTGCCTATGTCCTTAATGGTATTGCCTAGATTTTCTTCTAGGGTTTTTATAGTTTTGGCTTTTACAGTTAAGCCTTTAATTCATGTTCAGTTAATTTTTGTATAAGGTATAAGGAAGGAGTCCAGTTTAAATTTTTTGCATATGGCTAGCCAGTTTTTTCAGCACCATTTAATAAACTTGGAATTCTTTCCCCATTGCTTGTTTTTGTCAGGTTTGTAAAAAATCAGATAGCTGTATATGTGTGGTGTTATTTCTGAGATCTCTATCCTGTTCCATTGTTCTATGTGTCAGTTTTTGTACCAGTATTATGTTGTTTTGATTACTGTAGCCTTGTAGTATAGTTTGAAGTCAGATAGCATGATAACTCCAGCTTTGTTCTTTTTGCTTAGGATTGTCTTGGCTATGTAGGCTCTTCTTAGGTTCCATAAGAATTTTAAAGTACTTTTTTTTAATTATGTGAAGTATGTTAACAGTAGTTTAATGAGTACAGCATTGAATCTATAATTTACTTGGGGTAGTATGGCCATTTTCATGATATTGACTCTTCTTCTCCATGAGCATGGAATGTTTTTCCTTTTGTTTGTGTCCTCTCTTATTACCTTGAGCAGTTATTTGTCGTTCTTGAAGAGGTCCTTCACATCCCTTGTTAGTTATATTCCTCGGTATTTTATTCTCTTTGCAGCAATTGTGAATGGGAGTTCATTCATGATTTGGCTCTCTGCTTGTCTGTTGTTGGTATATAGGAATGCTTTTGAATTTTGCACATTGATTTTTGTATCCTGAGACAGTTCAAGTTGCTTATCAGCTTAGGAAGCTTTTGGGCTGAGACAACGGGGTTTTCTAGATACAGGATTATGTCTTGTAGAGTTTCTGCTGGAAGATCCACTGTTAGTCTGATGGGCTTCCCTTTGTGGGTAACCCTACCTTTCTCTCTGATTGCCCTTAATATTTTTTTCCTTCATTTCAACCTTGGTGATTCTGATAATTATGTGTATTGGGGTTGCTCCTCTTGAGGAGTATCTTTGTGGTGTTCTCTGTATTTCCTGAATTTGAATGTTGGCATGCCTTGCTAGGTTGGGGAGGTTCTCCTGGATAATATCCTGCAGAGTGTTTTCCAACTTGGCTCCATTCTCCCCGTCACTTTCACGTACACCAATCAGATGTAGATTTGGTCTTTTCACATAGTACCATATTTCTTGAGGCTTTGTTCATTTCTTTTTACTCTTTTTTCTCTAAACTTCTCTTCTTGCTTCATTTCATTCATTTGATCTTCAATCACTGATACCCTTTCTTCCACTTGATCAAATCAGCTACTGAAATTTGTGCATCCAACCTGCCTTACAAGAGCTCCTGAATGAAGCACTAAACATGGAAAGATACAATCGGTACCAGCCACTGCAAAAACATCCCAAATTGCAAAGACCATCGATGATAGGAAGAAAGTGCATCAACCAATGAGCAAAATACCAGCTAACATCATAATGACAGGATCAAATTCACACATAACAATATAAACCTTAAATGTAAATAGGCTAAAAGCTCCAATGAGAAGACACAGACTGGCAAATTGGATAAAGAGTCAAGACCCATCAGTGTGCTGTATTCAGGAGACCCATTTCATGTGCAGAGACACACATAGGTTAAAAAAAAAGGGATGGAGGAAGATCAACAAAAAAAAGAAAAAAAAAAAAAAAAAAAAAAAAAGGAATGGTTGCAATCCCAGTCTCTGATAAAACAGACTTTAAACCAACAAAGATCAAAAGAGACAAAGAAGTCCATTACATAATGGTAAAAGGATCAATTCAACAATAAGAGCTAACTATCCTAAATATATATGCACCCAATACAGGAGCACCCAGATTCATAAGGCAAGTCCTTAGAGACCTACAAAGAGACTTAGACTCCCACACAATAATAATGGGAGACTTTAACACCCCACTGTCAACATTAGACATATCAACAAGACAGAAAGTTAACAAGGATATCCAGGACTTGAACTCAGCTCTGGATGAAGTGGACCTAATACGCATCTACACAACTCTCCACCCCAAATCAATAGAATATACATTCTTCTTAGCACCACATCTCATTTCTTCCAAAATTGACCACGTAGTTGGAAGTAAAGCACTCCTCAGCAAATGTAAAAGAACAGAAATCACAACAAACTGTCTCTCAGACCACAGTGCAATCAAACTAGAACTCAGGACTAAGAAAATCACTCAAAACCGCTTAACTACAGGGAAACTGAACAACCTGTTCCTGAATGACTACTGGATACATAATGAAATGAAGGCAGATATAAAGATGTTCTTTGAAACCAATGAGAACAAAGACACAACATATCAGAATATCTGGGACACATTTAAAGTAGTGTGTAGAGGGAAATTTATAGCACTAAATGCCCACAAGAGAAAGCAGGAAAGATCTAAAATCCACACCCTAACATTACAATTAAAAGAGCTAGAGAGGCAAGAGCAAATACATTCAAAAGCTAGCAGAAGGCAAGAAATAACTAAGATCAGAGCAGAACTGAAGGAGATAGAGATACAAAAAACCCTTCAAAAAATTAATGAATCTAGGAGCTGGTTTTTTTGAAAAGATCAACAAAATTGATAGACCACTAGCAAGACTAATAAAGAAGAAAAGAGAAGAATCAAATAGATGCAATAAAAAATGATAAAGGGGATATCACCACCGATCCCACAGAAATACAAACTACCATCAGAGAATACTATAAACACCTCTACGCAAATAAACTAGACAATCTAGAAGAAATGGATAAATTCCTGGACACATACACTCTCCTGAGACTAAACCAGGAAGAAGTTGAATCCCTGAATAGACCAGTAACAGACTCTGTAATTGAGGCAATAATTAATAGCCTACCAACCAAAAAAAGTCCAGGACCAGACAGATTCACAGCCAAATCCTACCAGAGGTATAAGGAGGAGCTGGTACCAATCCTTCTGAAACTATTCCAATCAATAGAAAAAGAGGGAATCCTCCCTAACTCATTTTATGAGGCCAGCATCATCCTGATACCAAAGCCTGCCAGAGACACAACAAAAAAAAGAGAATTTTAGACCAATATCCCTGATGAACATCAATGCAAAAATCCTCAATAAAATACTGGCAAACCAAATCCAGCAGCACATCCAAAAGCTTATCCACCATGATCAAGTGGGCTTCATCCCTGGGATGCAAGGCTGGTTCAACATATACAAATCAATAAATGTAATCCAGCACATAAATAGAACCAAAGACAAAAACCACGTGATTATCTCAATGGATGCAGAAAAGGCCCTTGACAAAATTCAACAGCCCTTCATGCTAAAAACTCTCAATAAACTAGGTATTAATGGAACGTATCTCAAAATAATAAGAGCTATTTATGACAAACTCACAGCCAATATCATACTGAATGGGCAAAAACTGGAAGCATTCCCTTTGAAAACTGGCACAAGACAGTGATGCCCTCTCTCACCACTCCTATTCAACATAGTGCTGGAAGTTCTGGCCAGGGCAATCAGGCAAGAGAAAGAAATAAAGGGTAGTCAATTAGGAAAAGAGGAAGTCAAATTGTCCCTGTTTGCAGATGACATGATTGTATATTTAGAAAACCCCATTGTCTCAGCCCCAAATCTCCTTAAGCTGATAAGCAACTTCAGCAAAGTCTCAGGATACAAAATCAGTGTGCAAAAATCACAAGCATTCCTGTACACCAATAAAAGACAAACGGAGAGCCAAATCATGAGTGAACTCCCATTCACAATTACTTCAAAGAGAATAAAATACCTAGGAATCCAACTTACAAGGGATGTAAAGGACCTCTTCAAGGAGAACTACAAACCACTGCTCAACTAAATAAAAGAGGACACAAACAAATGGAAGAACATTCCATGCTCACGGATAGGAAGAATCAATATCGTGAAAAAGGCCATATTGCTCATGGTAATTTATAGATTCAATGCCATCCCCATTAAGCTACGAATGACCTTCTTCACAGAATTGAGAAAATCTACTTTAAAGCTCATATGGAACCAAAAAAGAGCCCGCATTTCCAAGACAATCCTAAGGAAAAAGAACAAAGCTGGAGGCATCACTCTGCCTGACTTCAAACTATAGTACAAGGCTACAGTAACCAAAACAACATGGTACTGGTACCAAAAGAGAGATACAGACCAATGGAACAGAACAGAGCCCTCAGAAGTAACACCACACATATACAACCATCTGATCTTTGACAAACTTGACAAAAACAAGAAATGGGGAAAGGATTCCCTATTTAATAAATGGCGCTGGGAAAACTGGATAGCCATATGTAGAAAGCTCAAACTGGATCCCTTCCTTACACCTTATACAAAAAATAATTCAAGGTGGATTAAAGACTTAAATTTTAGATATAAAACCATAAAAACCCTAGAAGAAAACTTAGGCACTACCATTCAGGACATAAGCATGGGCAAGGACTTCATGACTAAAACACCAAAAGCAATGGCAACAAAAGCCAAAATTGACAAATGGGATTTAATTAAACCAAAGAGCTTCTGCACAGCAAAAGAAACTACCATCAGAGTGAACAGGCAACATACTGAATGGGAGAAAATTTTTGCAATCTACCCATCTGAGAAAGGGCTAATATCCAGAATTTACAAAGTACTGAAGCATGTTTACAAGAAAAAATCAAACAACTCCATCAAAAAGTGGGCAAAAATATGAACAGACACTTCTCAAAAGAAGACATTTATACAGCCAACAGGCACATGAAAAAATGCTCATCATCACTGGCCATCAGAGAAATGCAAATCAAAACCACATTGAGATACCAGTTAGAATGCCGATCATTAAAAAGTCAGGAAACAACAGGTGCTGGAGAGGATGTGGAGAAATAGGAAAACTTTTACACTGCTGGTGGGAGTGTACAATAGTTCAACCACTGTTGAAGACGGTGCGGAGATTCCTCAAGGATCTAGAAGTAGTAATACCATTTGACCCAGCCATCCCATTACTGAGTATATACCCAAAGGGTTATAAATCATGCTACTATAAAGACACGTGCACACATATGTTCATTGCAGCACTATTCACAATAGCAAAGACTTGGAACCAACCCAAATGTCCATCAATGATAGACTAGATTAAGAAAATGTGGCACATATACACCATGGAATACTATGCAGCCATAAAAAAGGATGAGTTCATGTCCTTTGCAGGGACATGGATGAAGCTGGAAACCATCATTCTCAGCAAACTACCGCAAGGTCAGAAAACCAAACACCACATGTTCTCACTCATAGGTGGGAATTGAACAATAAGAACTCTTGGACACAGGGCGAGGAACATCACACACCAGGGCCTGTCATGAGGTGGGGGGAGGAGGGAGGGATAGCATTAAGAGAAATACTTAATGTAAATGATGAGTTAATGGGTGCAGCACACCAACATGGCACATGTATACATATGTAACAAACCTGCACGTTGTGCACATGTACCCTAGAACTTAAAGTATAATAATAATAATAATAATAGTAATAATAAAACACATAACAAAAAAAAGGATTATGTCATCTGCAAATAGAGGTTGTTTGACTTTCTCTTTTCCTATTTGAATACTCTTTATTTCGTTCACTTGCATGATTGCCCTGGCCAGAACTTCCAATACTATGTTGAATAGGAGTGGTGAGAGAGGGCATCCTTATCTTATGCTGGTTTTCAAGGGCAATGCTTCTGGCTTTTACCCATTCAGCGTGACATTGACTGTGCATTTGTTGTAAATGGCTCATATTATTTTGAATTATGTTCCATCAATATATATTTGGGATAGTGCATATATATTTGGGACAGTTAGGTCTTCTTGTGGAATTGAACCTTTTCCCATTATGTAATGCTCTCCTTTGCCTTTTTTTTCTTTGTTGGTTTAAAGTCTGTTTTGTCAGAAACTAGGATTGCGACCCCTGCTTTTTTCTTTCCATTTGCTTGGTAAATTTTCCCCTATCTCTTTATTTTGAGCCTACGTGCGTCTTTGCACGTGAGATGGGTCTCTTGAAGAGAGCATACCATTGGATTGTGCTTCTTTATCCAGGTTGCCATTCTGTGTCTTTTAATTGGGGCATTTAGCACACTTACATTTACATTTAAGTTTAATATTGTTATGTGTTAATTTGATGCTGTCATCGTGATGCTAGCTGGTTATTTTTCAGACTTGTCAATGTAGTTGCTTCATAGTGTCATTGGTCTTTGTACTTCAGTATGTTTTTTTAGTGGCTGCTAATGGTTTTTCCTTTCCATATTTAGTGCCTCCTTCAGGAGTTCTTGCAAGGCAGGCCTGGTGGTTACAAATTCCCTCAGCATTTGCTTGTCTGAAAAGGATTTTACTTCTTCACTTATGAAGCTTAGTTTGGTCAGATATGAAATTCTGGGTTGGAAATCCTTTTGTTTAAGAATGTTGAATACTGGCATCCAATCTATTCTTGCTTGTAGGGTTTCTGCTGAGAGGTCCACTGTTAGTCTGATGGACTTCCTGTTGTAGGTGACCTGGCCTTTCTGGCTGCCCTTCACATTTTTTTCCTTCATTTCGACTTTGGACAATTTGATGATTATGTGCCTCAGGGTTCATCTTCTCATGGAGTATCTTTCAAAGAACTGGAGCTCTCTGAATTTCCTGAATTTGAATGTTGACCTGTCTTGTTAGGTTGGGGAATTTGTCCTGGATTATATTCTGAAGTATATTTTCCAACTTGGTTCCATTCGCCCCATCTCTTTCAGGTACCCAGTCAGTTGCAGGTTCAGTTTTCTTTACATAATCCCATAGTTCTTGGAGGTTTTGTTCACTCCTTTTAATTCTTTTTTCTCTAATCTTGTCTACCTGTCTTATTTCAGCAAGATAGTCTTCAAGCTCTCAAATTCTTTCCTCTGCTTGGTCTATTCAGTTACTGATACTTGTGGTTGCATTGTGAAGTTCTTGTCTTGCATTTTTCAGCTCCATCAGGCCATTATCTTCCTTTCTTAACTGGTTATTCTGGTTAACTGTTCCTGCAATGTTTTATCATGGTTCTTAGCTTCTTTGCATTGGGTTAGAACATGCTCCTTTAGTTCAGCAAAGTTCATTATTACTCACCTTCTGAAGCCTACATCTATCAATTCATCCATATCAGCCTCTGCCCAGTTCTGTGCCCTTGCTGGAGAGGTGTTGCAATCTTTTGGAGGAGTTGAGGCACTCTGGCTTTTTAAGTTTTCAGGGTTTTTTCATTGATTCTTTATCATCTTTGTGAGTTTATCTAGCTTTGATCTTTGAGGCTGCTGACCTTTGGATGGGGTTTTTGTGGGAACTTTTTTGTTCATGCTGTTGTTGTTGCTTTCTGTTTGTTTGTTTTCCTTTTAACAGTCAGGCCACTCTTCCATAGATCTGTTGCCGTTTGCTGGGATTCCACTCCAGACCCTATTTTCCTGGGTCCCTCCTGCACCTGGAGGTGTCACCAGTGGAGGCTGCAGAACAGCAACGATGGCTGCCTGCTCCTTCCTCTGGAATCTCTGTCACTGTGGGGCACCAACCTGATGCCAGCAGGAACGCTCCTACATATAAGGTGTCTGGTGACCCCTGTTGGGAGATCTCACCCAGTCAGGAGGCACAGGATCTAGGACCTGCTTTAACAAAGCACTCTGGTTACTCCTTGGCAGAGGGGGACCACTGTGCTGGGGGGAATCTCACTCATCTGGACTGCCTGGATTCCTCAGAGCCAGCAGGTGGAAAGACTAAGTCTGCTGACACACAGAGAATGTGGCTGCTCCTCCTCTCAGGGGCTCAGTCCCAGGGAGATCAGAGGGTGGTGGCATGGGCTCACAAGGGGGATCTACTGATCCATAGGTTGCACAGATCTGTGGAAAAAGTGTGGTTTCCCAGACAGGGTAGCATGATCACTCACTGCCTCCCTTGGCTGGGGGTGGGAGTTCCACTTGCCCCATGTGGCTCCCAGGTAGGCCATCACACCACTCTACTTTTCCTCATTCTTCATGAGTCACACCAACCACCCAGTCAGTCCAAATGAGGGAACCTGGATACCTCTGTTGATGATGCAGGATTCACTTGCCATTTTGTTCTTCTCTTTATGGGAGCCTCTGACGACAACTGTTTCTAGTAGGTCATCTTGGCCCCTTGATTTTTGTTTTTAATTCTGTTTATGTGGTGTGTCACATTTGTTGACATGCATGCGTTAAACCATCCCTGCATCCCTGGTATGAAACCCACTTGTTGATGGTGGATTATCTTTTTGATATGCTGTTGGATTCAGTTAGTATTTTTTTGAGGATTTTTGCGTCTATGTTAATCAGGGATATTGGTCTATAGTTTTCTTTTTTTTGTTGTTTGTCTTTTCCTGGTTTGGGTATTAGGCTAATACTAGTTTCATAGAATGATTTAGGGAGGATTCTCTCTTTCTCTATCTTTTGTAATAGTTTCAGTAGTGTTGGAACCAATTCTGTTTTGAATGTCTGACAGAATTCAGCTGTGAATCTGCCTGGTCATAGAGATTTTTGGTGGCAATTTTTTTTTTATTACGGTTTCAATCTCACTACAGTCATTCATCTCTTCAGAGATTTTATTTTTTCCTGATTTAACCTAGGATGGTTGTATATCTCCTGGATTTTATTCATCTCCTCTAGGTTTTCTAGTTTGTACATACAAAGGTGCTCATAGTCACCTTGAAAGATCTTTTGTATTTCTGTGGTATCATTTGTGATATCTCCTATTTTGTTTCAAATTGACCTAATTTGGATATTCTCTCTTCTTTTCTTGGTCAATCTCAATAATGATCTATCAATTTTGTTTATCTTTTCAAAGAACCAGCTTTTTGTTTTATTTATCTTTTGTATTTTTTGTTTCAATTTGTTTTAATTTAGTTCTGCTCTCATCTTTGTTATTTATTTTCCTCTGTTGGGTTTGGGATTGGTTTGTTCTTTTTTCTCTACTTCCTTGAGATGTGACCTTAGATTGTCTATTTGTATTCTTTCAGACTTCTTTCAAGCATTTAATGCTGTGAACTTTCCTCTTAGTATTGCTTTTGCTGTATCACAAAGGTTTTGATAGGTTGTGTCACTATTATCATTCAGCTCAAGGAATTTTTAAATTTCCATCTTGATTTCATTGTTTACCCTAAGATTATTCAGGAGCAGGTTATTTAATTTCCATGTATTTCCATAGCTTTGAGGGTCCCCTTTAGGGTTAATTTCCAGTTGTACTCCACTGTGGTCTGAGAGAGTATTTGATTTAATTTCGTTTTTCTTAAATTTACTGAAACTTGATTTGTGGTCTATCATATGGTCTCGCTTAGAGAATGTTCCATGTACTGATGAAAAGAATGCATATTCTGCAGTTGTTGGGTAGAATGTTCTGTAAATATCTGTTAAGTCCATTTGTTCTAGGGTATAGTTTAAGTCCATAGTTTATTTGTTGACTTTCTGTCTTGATGACCTGTCTGGTGCTGTCAGTGGATTATTGAAGTCCCCCACTATAATTGTGTTGTCATCTATCTCATTTCTTAGGTCTAGTAGTAATGGTTTTATAAATTTGGGAACTCCAGTGTTAGATGCATATATATTTAGGATTGTGATATTTTCCTGTTAGACTAATCTTTTTGTCATTATATAATTACCCTCTTCATCTTTTATATATCGTTCAGCTCCCTAAATCCATTTCAGCACTAGATAAGGTTAAATTCTTCTCCCATGATCTAGCTTTTTAGGTTCCCCACTAGTGGTGAGTGTTCAGAGGCAGACATTGCCCCCTCTCACATGTCGGGAACTCACAGTTTTTTGGCTGTCTCATGGAGATTGCAGTGGCCAGCTGCTACTTTCAAAGGGTCTGTGAATTCTTACCATTTTCTTGGTATATTCCTGTGGTTGTTCTTGGAGCAAAAGTTTACAATGTGAGTTTCCACATGCTTTTCTGTCCATCTAAGTGGGAGTTTTACATTAGTTCTGTCTCCTATCTGCCATTTTTCTGGTCCTCCTCTTTCATTTCTGATATTAGTTATTTGAGTCTTCTGTTTTCTTTCTTAGTATGGTTAAAGGTTTGTCAATTTTTTTTGATCTTTAAAAAAAACACAACCCGTAGTTCTTTTATTTTTATTTTTTTAACTTTTTCTATTTTCTATTTCATTTATTTCTGCTCTAATTTTGTTATTATTTTCTTCCTTCTAATAACTCTGGGCTTAGTTTCATTTTATTTTTCTAGTTCCTTGAAATATAAAGTTAGATTGTTGATTTGATATCTTTCTTCTTTTTTAATGTAGGCATTTGTTACTGTAAATTTTCCTCTCACTCCTTATTTTACTGCATTCCATAAGTTTTGGTATGTTGTATTTTTACTTGTCGCAAGGTATTTTATTATTTTCCCCGTGATTTCTTCTTTGACCCATTGATTGTTCAATAGTGTATTGTTTAGTTTCCACATATTTTTGAATTTTCTAGTTTTTTTTCCTTTTTCTGTTGATTATTCTTTTATTCCATTGTGGTCAGAAAACATCTGGTATAATTTTAATTTTGTTACATTTGTTAAAGCTTGTTTTGTGGCCTAACATGTGATCTCTTCTAAATGATGCTCTATGTTTGCTTGAAAATCATGTGCATTCTGCTGTTGTTTAGTAGAACATCTTGTATATGTCTGTTAGGTCCGATTGGTCTTTAGTGTTGTTCAAGTCCTCTATTTACTAATTGATCTTCTGTGTGTTTGTTCTATATGTTATTGAAAATGAGCTATTGAAATCTCCTAGTACTATTGTATTACTATTTGTCTCATCAGTTCTGCCAATCTTTGCTTCTTATATTTGGCTACTCTGCTGTTAGGTGTGTACAAATGTGTGATTCTTATATCTTCCTGGTGAATTGACACTTTTATCATTATAATAATGTCTTTCTTTGTTTCTTATTACAATTTTTTACTTAGTCTATTTTGTCTGATATAAGTATAGAAAACCGAGCTCCTGTAGATATTTTATTTTTGGTTAACATAGGGATTACATAAAATATATTACGATTACAATAATCTATTCTAAACTGATAACAATTTAACTTCAACTACATATAAAACTCTATTCCTTTACCCTTACCCCTCCATTTTACATTATCAATGTTATAAATTATATCTTTTTATATTTTGTATTCATTAACATAGTTTTATAATTATACTTATTGTTTATGTTCTTGTATTTTAAAATTATATACCTGGACTAACACTGATTTATGTACCATCATTACAATATTATAAAATTCTGTACTGATCTATTTATTTATCTTCACAGAATTTTATATTTTTGCATGCTTTTTTGTTGATGTTTAGTGTCCTCTTATTTCAATTTGTACAGCTCCCTTTAGCATTTCTTATAAGGCAGGTCTGATGGTGAACCTCCCTCAGCTTTTGTTTAGCTGAAAAGGACTTTTTTTCTCCCTCATTTTTGAGGAATACTTTTGTCAGATTTAGTATTTTTGGTTGGCAAGGTTTTTTTTTTTTTTAATTTCTGTACACCTTAAATATATCATCCCAATCCCTTCTGGCCTGTAACATTTCTGCTAAGAAATCTGCTGACAATCTTATGGGTGCTTCTTTGCACATGACAAGTTGCTTTTCTTTTGCTGCTGTAAAGATTCTTTGTCATTGTCTTTTGACAGTTTGATTGTATTGTGTCTCAGTGTGGATCTCTTTGGGTCCATCATAGTTGCAGTCCTTTGACCTTCTTGGATTTGGATGTCCATTTGCTTCTTCAGATTTAGAAAGTTTTCAGCTCTCATTTCTTCAAAGATGCTCTCCTCCCCTTTCTCTTTCTCTTCTATTTTGCACTTGCACTTTTTAAGGGATGAGCAGTTTGAGGCTGACAGAGATTAGATCAATTTCCCAAAGATACACAGTGATAATGTTGCAGAACTAAGTTCTGAATGAAAGATGATCTGAATCATATACTCTGCTTAGTTAGCATCTGTACCCCATACTCAGCTGGAAGTCAAGGAGATAATGAAGAACCATACAATCTGAGGCCATTCAGTGCAGGAGCCAAAAGGACTATGCCACTGAGTCAAATGGGAAAAAGTCTTCTTTTCTACTTGGTATTGTGTTTACTCAGGAAAATCAACATATAGATAATTTTAGAATGGTTTACATTAAAATACATGTTTTATATGTAAATATGCTGTTAAAATTTTAAAAAGGATAAGCTTTAGTTTTTAAAAAATCACTTATATGAGAGGTGCTTTTTAGCCTAGCTCTATCACTATCTCACCTTATAAGCTGAAGCAAGTCACATTGCCAGGAAGTGTTGACCCTGGATTTGAGCCTATGGCTTCTCAGCCCTAATGCTCCTTTGCAGGACAGGAGCCATGTGAAATTAAGCTTTGCAACACTTAATGTCATACTATAGCATGTGGCCTGGCACTTAAAAGCCCTGTATCAAAAAATGTAGATACTCCAAAGTTGGAAATAGTCACCTGTAGAACTTACATGGCCCAACTCTTAAAGTATTTTCATGGCTGTAGCGGTGTTAGGATTACAGAGGATGGTGGAGTCCTCACAGCTATCGGGGTAGAATAAGTCTTAGGAAAAAGGAAAAATGCAGAATGGGCCAAATACCTGAAAGACAGGACCAGAGAACTGGTGGGAGAGCTATCCCTACTTGCTAAACTGGTGAATCTCGAAAGGGGACATGTGAATAAGGACAGGAATCACTACAAGTTCTTGCATATTTCTTTTTTTCCTCTGTGTCTTTCTTTCTTTCTTTCTTTCTTTCTTTCTTTCTTTCTTTCTTTCTTTCTTTCTTTCTTTCTTTCTTTCTTTCTTTC
>NC_045445.1:5318277-5393558 GCF_002776525.5 Piliocolobus tephrosceles | reverse complement strand
TTCTTTCTTTCTTTCTTTCTTTCTTTCTTTCCTTCTTTCTTTCTTTCTTTCTCTTTCTTTTTTCTTTCTTTCTCTTTCTTTCTTTCTTTTTCTTTCTTTCTTTCTCCTATCCTTCTAATCACTACAGAAAAATATGAGGAAAAAAACATGGGGAAAACAAAGATTACGTGATGTTCTCACAACCACTCTTGCTGAATTACACTCATTAACTTTCTTGCTAAAGGGTATCTTGAATCTCCATTATTCCAGTTATTTTTATACATTTATCATTCATTACTTTTTATAATAACATTATAACATTAATAGAAATCAAAAACACACTAATGTACCTGCAGTCCCACTAGATATATGAATCAAACAGGATCTCATAATCAGAGACAATCAGTTTTTGAGTCCTGATTTTGCCACTCCCTGGCAATGTGGTCTGAAGCTGCTCAGCTTCACTAAGCTTCACGCTCATTCTGCAGAATGAGCATGACAATAATGCCAACCACCCAGGGTTTTTGTAAGCATTAAATGAAATAATGTGCATAAAAGTACCTCATAACTGTAATTTACTGGGTACTTTGGTTATAATTACTTTTGTCTTTTATATTCGCTTCCCACTCTTGTCCATAAGCATATAGACCTTTCCCAACTGCAATTGTTTTACACAGAAATTCATAACTTGCCCTTTGCTCTTATCATGGACTTTCTTGCTTTTTGCTATATTACCACTATCATCATTTTTAAGGTTGTAGGCTATGTTAAATGGATGCACCAAAATGCATTAAATCATTTCCCCCACTGTTGAGTAGTGTATCTGTTGGTGAAACTTTACTATACAGATAACAAAAATGAGCATCTTTTAATGGTTTGTAAGTTTTTTAACATCAACAGGACATTTAAACTCAAAGTCTCTAAGGGCTTAAGAAGTTTTTCTTCTGAGTGTATAAATGGTCAACATCAGGCTTGCTCCCAGTAAGGCCTTCATGAGCCAGAGCTGCTCTGCCACAAAGACAGTACTGAAGGGCTCACAAATTGTGCTTGTGCCCCTGCAAAGACAGGAAACAAAGACAGAGCAGGGCCTGGGCAATGATTTTTCAGTGTGACTGTGAGAGTTACTATGCATATTGCTGGGAGCAATTATTTAGGAATCGGAATAGATGTAAACACAACTTTCAAGCACCACAAGCAAAAGTTCTTGCCCAAAGAGGTTATTATTTAAAACAGTCTAATTTGATGTGGGAACAAAGAGCAAAGCCATCCAGGTTTCCAGTCACAAAAAATCTGGACATGAAATTAGTGCCGTCAGAGGTCTTGCTAGGAGGCAGGTCTGGGGCAGGTCAAAGTTGGAAAAATGATCAGAAGGAAAAGAGGCCAAAGCCAAACACCACTTAGGTGGAAGGAAAGACTAGGAGAGCAGAGGCAGTTAGGTAAAGCAAGAGAAATCAGAATCTAACCCTAGGGGAAGAAGCTTCTTCAAAAGCTACCTCATTAGGAAAGACCAGGTGGAGTGGAGAGAAATGGCCTCTCCTTTTAATGGAAAAAAAAAAAAAAAAAGAAGGTGATTGGCTTCAGGAACAGGACGTGGCCCCAGAGGACACAGATGCTAACCATCATATAAACCCAGGGAAAAGCCAGATTCCCTCCACGGTGACACATGGAAGAGGTGATGGGGAGCGGATGCAATCACAGACTAATTTGACGGTGTCATTTCCCTGCTTAAGACCCTTCAAAGGTTCCCCTTTGCTTTTAGGACAAAATCTGATTCCATGATATGGCTTACAAGGCCCTGAATCTTCTGACCCCTCCCGACCTTGTCAGCTTCATGTCTTCTCACTGCCCATTGTTCTGGTTCAAATATTGCACTCTCAGTTCTTTGAATGAGTTTTGCTTTCTTTCACTTTCAAACCTTCTTACATACTGTTCCTTCTGCTTGCAACACTCTCCCTTCCCACTTTCTTCACCTAGCTAATTCCTATTCATCATTAGGGTCTCAATTTAAATGTCACTTTTTCCTGGAAGTATATGTTTATGCACTCCTTGGCGTTCTGTGTGTATTCTGTAGTGACACTGGCCACACTCTTCAGTAACTGTTTACTTTCCTGTCTTTGCATAATCTGTAAGCTCAAATGAACCAGGTGCTACACCTTTCTTGGTCATCACCTAACTCCCTAGTGTCTGGCACAGAGTAGGTACTTGATAAGTATTTTGAATAAAATAATAAATAGATGCAAGCAAGTGAGCCAATTACTTTTAGTTCATTCACCATTTACTGAGTGCGTAGTCTGTGGAAAGCTTTGTTCTAAAAGTAGTTAACAAGACAGCATAGTCCCCGTCCCTGTTTGAGCCCACTGTCTAGTCTACTGGGAGCATAGACAGGCACACAAACAATCCAGACATAATTAACAATCCAAGAGAGATGCAGAGTGCTCTTAGTGACTGGGGCAAGTGGTCATGCCAAAGAGGAAGAAAGAGGAAGACTCCATGGAGAGGAAAGGATGCAAGTTTGGCCTTGGGGGTCCAGTAATGCTTTAGCAGACAAAGAAGGGTGAGGAAGTGTGTTTCTGGCAAATAGAGTAGCTACCGCAAAGCCGTGGAACCAGGAAAGAATGGAAGATGTTCGGTGGACAGCGGGCAGGCTGAGTGGCCGCTGTCAGGGACACGTACTTGGGCTGTGAGATGAGAATGGAAGGTAGACAGTGACCAGATCACAGAGGGTCGTATTTGCCAAGCTGAAGAAAATGAACTTTAGCCCATAGTCAATGGAGATATATATATATCATGTTTGAGCACGGAAGTCACAGGAGAAGAGCTGTTCTGTGGTTGACGGGCGAACTGCCAGAGGACAACAGCCTGCATGATTGGGGAATCCTCATTTTGTAAGCACCAAGCCTGGGAGAAAATTTTCTAAGAAAAATCTGCATTTCATAGTTTATAGTATAAAACTGTATAAATGTTTATCAAATTACAGAGGATGTAGAAGGAATGTTGGCTGAATCCTGGAATACTCAAATGAAATGGGCTCATTTGGGGCCAAACCTAATGATATGCATTTACCTGGCATATACCAACCAAACAGAAGGGCTACAATATGGCACAGGTGAGAGGTAAAAAAATGGCTGCAGGGGAAAGGACGAAGGACAGGAAGACAGGTTAGTGTTCTAACTCCAGCTCTGCCTCTGGCTTGCTGTGCAACCTTAAGCAAGTTTCTTATTCCCCTTGGGCCTCTGTTTTCTCTGCTAAACCCTTTTCATTCTAATGTTGTATAGTCAGATGGGAATCTCAGAGTACACAGTTTAATTTCGGAAGATGTCCCATCCCGAAGCTGCTGTTAGCCTTTGTGAAAATAAAAGAAGAAGTGCCCCTCCCTCTAGACACTTTACTTACTTTAGTTAGACAACTTCTCTAAGAAATATACCAATCTTTTCCATCCACTAAGTAAGGGGCATCCTCTAGGGGTATACAGTGCACAACCTACACAATTGTCTGGCAACCCTAGACTCATACAGTACTCATGTCCAAAAAGAGAGGCTGACAAAGTCATTGGGCTGGCCCAGTGAGTCATATATTGCTATTTCAGAACAGATAAGGAAGAATGTGCCTTTTGAGGTGGGCAAAGTAGATTATAAAAAGCCTGTGATAAGCAAGAATAACAATGACACCCATCAACAGGATGATGGTGGCAGTCCTGCAGCCATCCCTTCTCCATCCATCATGCAAAACTTTCTGAAAATGACTTTAGTCAGAGACTTACAAGCGGATGTGCGGCTGGGGTCATGAGGATTAGTTGAATAGCCCAATTGCTTTGGGTGGCAGAAAAGGGATGCCTTTCTGGCTGGCTCCTATGTAGATAATGACAGCTACATGAGCATGTCCTCTCAAGCAAGATTTTCTCAAAATCATTTCAAAAGGAGCCCTACACTGTGGGGACTTTCTCAGATACTTCAGACACCCAGATACAGAGAGCAACAGTGGACTTGGCATGTAAGTCTACTGAATACATTGAAGGACTGGTGTTACTTCCTCCACAGAAGAAAACTTTGTAGCACGCGATGAGTACATTTATCTAGGACTGACTTATTTACCAGCAACTAAAACATGAAATTAGCCAGTCCTTAAAGACAATTTTGTCTTTCTCTGCCTGATGCTTTAATAAATCATCCCAATCAAGGTCGGCAGGCATTGGGGGAAGGTACCACATTTGCTTTTCATATTCTCACATTCTGCATGAACAATCATTTTCCATTCAGGGCCTGTGATGACCCCCTTGAGACCGTCTGCATGATCTTGTGTTTTCTAGTTTCTGAGGGACTGGCCATGTATTTGCCTTGGCAGACTATAACAGAAAACTTTCTTTCCTTTTTTTTGGTTTCAAAACGTAAAATCCTGGGAATGTTTTAGAAACAGGCCTCTGACCAAGACAATGTTTCCACTGTAATAGAACATAACAGGGAAGGTTCTCGTGAGCAGAATCCTTCTCCTTCCCTAGCCATATTTTTTTAAAAGAGTGAAACAGACTTTATGTGATAGGTCATATTTCTATCAATCTCTCCTGCTGCCATATGTGTGAAACACATTCCTCTTGTGTTCTCCCAGAAGCCCCAGAAGATGCCATTTTTTTCTGCCAAATAGTAAACTTACATGCTTCTAGGAGAAAGAAGGACTTAGACAGGATGGGGATGGTCCAGCTAATGGTCCAGCAATGGTCAATAATGGTGATGGTGACAGTCATCCTAAGGTCTAAGGTCAGAGGAGTCTTTCTCCTGGGCTGAGGGGGTGTGAAGAAGGACCTATAATGTGTGAACTTTAGCAATCTACTTAGAAAGATAGGCAATGTGCAATCTGGCCCAGGGGTCCCAATGCTAGGCTAGCCATGGGTCTCTAGTAATCAGCCCATTCTGCAACGGAAGGGGTACTCCTGAGGATTTAAAAACCCACAAGATATGAAAATCACACACCCCATTTAGGTTTTTGGTCTTCCCAGGTAGGCATTGCATTAGCTGAATCCAAATTTCCTCACTGGGTATTTGTATTTTCTTCAAATTTTTATGCTGTACAAAACAAAGCAAAACAAAACAAATTGGCACTCCTGACACCAGGATCTGGAAATGAGGAAGCACATTAACAACCATCATGATCTTAGAGATCATTTTTTAATTTTAAAAGTAATTGCTAAATTTTAGTGATGTCTTCAATAATAATGTCATGAATCAAGCCACCACTTATCTCATTTGATAGCTATTTCCACATTTTACCTGCAAAAGGAAGCCATGAGGAAGCTCAAAATTTTGCTGTCTGCTACCCTACATTTTTTCTTTTCCAAAACATTAACTCTTTGTGATGCCTTTGACAGAAATGAAGAGAATAAAATTAACTTTGACATTTTATCACGAAGTTAAGATACTATAGGAAAATGCGAGCGCCTATTCTGGTGAGAAGGAGAGATGAAGAGAGAGAGAAAGAGAGAGAAGTGAATCTTTGAACTTTGGAGCCTCAGTTTTTCACTTGTAAAAACAAGGCTGTTAACACAGGTGGACGGTGGTGATTATAACCAATATATGGTACCTCTTCTCAGTGGTGGCCTGATTCATGACACCAGCTCTGAAGGAACTAATTAAAACAAAAAATGGGACATCACTGTCTAACGATCATCCCAGTCATTTTTTGAGGACCTACTATGAGTCACATACTGGACAGGGTATGCGTGATCAAGCCCTCTCAAGTCCCTTATGGACCAGATGAGAAACACATAAACCAATTAAAGCCTTCTCTGGTTGATGCTTCTTCACATTAACTCCATGAAGTAGATATTATTATTTTACCCAATTTATGGATAAGGAAACTAAGGCTGAGGCAGTTCAAGTAATTGGCCCAAGATCACAAGTTAGTAACTAGAAAAGCTGTGCTTTTAACCCGAAACCATGGTATGCCAGATTATCTGCTTTTCCCAGAATTGGTATGACTGAAATTTTTCAATGGTGTCATAGAATCAGAAATATTACAACTGGAAGGGATCTCAAGAAATTACCTAACCCACCCATCTCTTTCCACAATTGAGACAATTGAAGTTTAGATTGAATAAGTGATTTGACCTCAGTCACATAGAAAACGATTGGCAGAGCTGGAACAAGAATGAAAGTTTGCAGGTACAGGAGGAATGTTCCCTGGGGGAGCAACTCTCCTCCATAAGACCGCACTGCTCAGAAGAAAAAACGGAGGGAACTAGCAGCCTAGGCTCCTGCCACCTGGCTCAGAGCCTGCCCTCTTCTAGCAAGGGTTCTTGACCTGCAAACTGTGAATTTGGATGGGAAAAAAGTTATGTTGTTAATTTCACCAACTTCTAAGTAGATTAAGAAATTCCCCTAATTAATGAATATAGGAAATAAACCACAGCAGTATTAGCAGTACTTCTGACATGTTATCAAGAGAAATTATAGATATTTGCAAATCTATACCTAGATTAGAGTTGTTGAACATATCTCAAACTGTTGTTTATACTCACTACTCTAAAATTATAGTACTTGTTCATAACAAGGAGTACATATGTGACTGTACTACAAATGTGTTTGTAAAAACATTTTATAACTATATTTCAATATTATTTGTGTCTTTTATAACCTTATTTATTTTATTATATTCATGTAAATACCATTTTCTGATTATGGGCCTATAGGATTCACCAGACCACCAAGGGGACCAGGGTACCAATAGAGGTTAAGACTACCTGCGACACGACACAGTAAACAGTGCCCTCATTCAGACAAGGTTAACCTCTAGGTGGAAAGACAACAGCAAAATCCTGTCTTACCAATAAATGACATTCTCTTCTAAATTTCTAAATGTGTGTCTAATGACATGCCCCAAAATGGACCTGAAATCAGTTCTTCCCCTGATTGGATTTCAACTTTACCCCCATTCCTAACTAAACACAGAAGAAAGATTGTAATGAGCCAAGAACAGCTGAGGGACAAAGAAAGACCTTGCCCCAGCTACAAATACTTTTGGAAGGCAGAGAGCTGGCTTTTCATACTCAGATCACAACCTCACCAACTAGCAACAGAGTGTATGTCCTCACTCCAAAAGTTCTGGAACACACAATTGCTGGGATCACTGAAATTTTTCAATTTCACAGAAGGGAAAAATAGGCTGAAGTAATTCTAAGAATTTCTCACTTAGGAGCCCATAAAATGAGCAACAAAGAAATTAAGGGACATGTCATTAAAAGGTCCCTGTTAAACTTTCTCTGTGGAGTTAACTGTGATTCCCAAGGCAGGCTGATGCTAGAGATGGCCAAAATATACCTGTAAATACTCAACTGCTGGTGCAATTATGAGAGCTAGCTGACCATCTCTCATTTGGGGAAACAACTGCCTAATTGCATCCTTAACTATTTGCAGATATTGTCAATACATGCAAAAGAGAAGGTCACTAAGAGCTATGACCGTGAGCCTCATTATCGCAATATGAAATCCTTCTACAGCAACAGTGAGGAGACCCAGAAACCAGCAGCTTTCCTGTGGATCAGTCATCCTGGTTGGACAGAGAGGAATGAAATAAGATAGGAAAGGTGAACAAACTATGTTATTCTCCAAGGGCCTGAACCAGGCTTCTGGAATGGTCAGCCTCAATCAGGCTCATTTAACTGCAAGAGAATTGGCCCCAAGGCCTCACATGAGGAATGAGACAGAGAGGGAAGCTGGCTCCCCTATTTTCAGACCTGGCATGATACAATACTGGTTGAACACTTGTAAAGTTTGGTCAGACCCCCCAAAGCAACCCTGTCTTCATTAATGATGCATCAGATGGATCGAACTGTGGCCATTGCTCTGAATTGCTACATCTGCCCACAGAGCTGACTGAAGATGTGACTTTTTAAAAAAACAACTGCAAAGCTCAAGATTTGGCTATAAAAAGCTTCTCTTTTATAATCATCAAAGGAATTGGGGAAGGATTTCACTTGACTGTGTCTCTCAGTACCATGATGAAACTCACCTGTTGGTCAGACAGCTGCTTCCTGTTCAACCTGACAAATCAGAGACTTGAGAAATGCCAGAGGTGGGAGGGCCTTTTGAGCGCATGAAGGCCCACTCCTCATATTTTTTCAGATGAGGAAGTAGAGGGAGAGAAGAGGCTTGTTTGAGATCACACAGAAAGTTAGGGAGAGAACTGAGACAAGAATCCAGTCCTCCAGGGTCAGTGGCCAGGATACCACCTCCTTGTCAATTGCTGCTTAATATGAAATGCACATAGATGACGCCTGAAAGTAAATAATATGTGTGATAGAACCTTGACGGAGCCAAGACAAGTCACTTCTGGTCTCCTCTTCCTCCTAAACCTGTCCCAGGGAGCACTCAGCTGCACCCCAATTCTGATTAACATCTGGCAGATAGAATTCCCTGTACCTGTGTTGTCCCCAAAATTGCCTAAAGTGAATGGCACGGAAAAAATGCATAAATTAATGATGGCTGGAGATGGCAGAATCTTGTGGCAGGCAAAGCCATAAAAACAGAGAACAACTATTTTCCAGGTATAAATATAAAACTCCTCTGGGAATTTATCTGAAGGAAAAGTATTTCTGTAAAACTGAGTTATAATCTAAATTATATTATTTGGAGCTATGTAAGTGTGGACCAATAACACATAAAATAAAATGGCACTTTATGAGGAAGACTCATCCTGTATTTCAAGTATTTTCTCACTCTAAAATTTGTTATTTAATATGGACACTTTTGCCACAAAATTTCTAGAGTTTATTCAATATCTTTTATGTGCTTTACAAGGTCATTAGAGAATTTATTTGCTCTTTCCCTTACAGATTGGAAGGTGGGCAGTGATATATGAGGTTTCACATTTTATTTATTCACCAAACTGTTCCAGATGTGATCCCATCATTTATCCACTGACACATCAAACCTGCTGGGTGCCCTGCACACTGACCTCCTCCCAACGTTTTCTTTCATGCTCTTAAAGTTATAGCAGGGCTCACTTAGATGGAAAGACAAGAGAATTGCTATTTGGGGAGAGATGGTGGCAAGAGGGAGACGATCAAACTTCAGTAATAAAAAATTTAATTGCTTGGCTACAATTTGGAAACAATATCCAGGTGGAAAACTGACCCAGTACCTTTCCCCTAAACCATTGCTTCCTGCTTGCGCTCCACACAGGGCTGCATGCCTCAGATTTGGAATGTGCAGAATCTGAATAAATGGAATTGAGCAGGTACTAAATCATTTCCCCCTTCTCCAAGTGATTTGTCACCGTAATAAGCATTCTGAGGGTGATAGACCTTTTATTACTACACACTGTTAAGCAGGAAGGAGGCTGCAATGTATTCCTGGCACTCTTTAGGAAAAATAATTACCCCATGCAGACATTTTTTAAAATATCGATTTAACAGAAAGAGTTATATTTAAACCCAAGTGCTTACTTAGTACAAAATATGAAACATTGTTATGTTTGCATTGGAGAAGATAATGGTGACTCATTCTATGACACCACAGTCTCTGCGATGCAATCCACATTTTCCAAAACAACCTCTCAACATGTTTTGGTAGGGACAAAGAGAGAAAGAGGCTTCCAAAAAGAGGGCTTCTCATTTGGGAAGCCTCTCCATAATGCCAGTTTTCTGTATACTGTAAGCACTCATGCTGCCATCTAACATTTGAAAAGCATTTTATAATTTGCTTAATGATGTCATATGCTTTATCCTGCTTGATCTCTATAACAGCCTTATGAGGATTTCAAGGCTGATGTTATTAGTCCCATATTCTGGAGGAAAATACTGAGGCTTAGAGAGACTGAAGTGATAATGAAAAAGTATATCATATGTCTAGAATTGGCACTGTAGCCAGTGTTGTCAAACTTAGTAAAAAATAATTTAGCATATTACAAGGTGCATAGCTGTACTAAAATATTATTCATTATTCATTTGAAATTCAAATTCAACTGTGTATTCTGTATTTTATCTGGTTACTCTAACTGTAATGGGATGCCAAAATGAGAAGTCCTACTCCCTTCTTGTCCCCACCAAAAAAGAAATTTATGAGTTGGTTAGAAAAATATGGGTGACTGGCCCACAGTCTCATGGTAAGTAAATGGCAAAGTTAGAAATTCAGGTCATTTATTTCATCTCTTAGCTGAGTACTGACACTTGCGACCAGAGGCAGGAGAATGGGCACATGCTGTGGTGTTGGGACAGGACATCAACATGCTTAGGCCGACTGAGGTGACAAACAGTTATCTCAGGCCCTTGGAGTTCCTATGCACAGCTAATGCAATGATCCAAGGGCCATCTTTGCCTGGAATCACCCACACTTATCCAAATCCAAACTAACCCCACCTAACAACCACAGTACCAAAATGGATGGTTCTCTTAAAATGGGCATGAGAATATATGCTCAGTCTTACCCCAAAATACAGAAATGTACATCAAAGCAATGCAATACCATTTTTCTGCTTATCACATTGGCAACACACTATGCTATATTATACTTGGAGTGGATAAGAGAGGGAGTAAGGAATGGACCTCTTTTACACTGCTAGTAGACTATAAATAGAGATCATCTTTCTGGAGATTGATTTGGCACTATCCATGGCAATGTAAAACTCACCTACCATTTGACCCAGCATTTTCTAAGATATGACAACAAAAGCACAAGCAACTAAGATAGCTAATTATATGTGTCAAGCTGACTGGACTAACAGATGCCCAGATAACTGTTTAAACATTATTTCTAGGTGTGCATATGTGATATTGTTTGGCTGTGTCCCCACCCAAATTTCGTCTTAAATTGTAGTTCTGACATTCCCCACGTGTCATGGAAAGGACCCAGTAGGAGGTAATTGAATCATGGGGACAGATTTTTCCTGTGCTGTTCTTGTGACAGTGAATAAGTCTCATGAAATCTGGTGATTTTATAAAGGGCGGCTCACCTGCACACACTCTCTTTTCTGACCCCATGTAAGACATGCTTTTCCTCCTCTTTTGCATTCCACCATGATTGTGAGGCCTTCCCAGCCATGTGGAGCTGTGAGTCCATTAAACCTCTATTTCTTTATAAATTACCCAGTCTTGGGTATGTATTTATTAGCAGCGTGAGAACAGACTAATACAGTAAATTGGTACCAGTAGAGTGGGGTGCTGCTGTAAAGATACCTGAAAATGTGGAAGTGACTTTGGAACTGGGTAACAGGCAGAGGTTGGAAGAGTTAGGAGGGCTCAGAAGAAGATAAGAAAATGTGGGAAATTTTGGAACTCCCTAGAGACTTGGAGGGCTCAGAATACAGGAAAATGTGGGAAAGTTTAGAAATTCCTAGAGACTTGTTGAATGACTTTGACAAAAATGCTGATAGTGATATGGACAATGAAATTCAGGCTGAGGTGGTCTCAGATGGAGATGAGGAACTTGTTGAGAACAGGAGTAAAGGTCACTCTTGCTATGCAAAGAGATGTGACATTTTGCCCCTCCCCTAGATATCTGTGGAAATTTGAACTTGAGAGAGATGATTTAGGGTATCTGGTGGAAGAAATTGCTAAGCAGCAAAGCATTCAAGAGGTGACAGAGCATAAAAGTTTGGAAAAGTGGCAGCCTGACCATGCAGTAGAAAAGAAAAACCCATTTTCTAGGGAGAAATTCAAGTGGCTGCAGATATTTGCATAAGTAACAAGGAAACAAATGTTAATCACCAAGACAATGGGAAAATGTCTCCAGGGCATGTCAGAGACCTTCATGGCAGCCCCTCCCATAACAGGCCCAGAAACCTAGGAGGGAAAAATGGTTTCATGGGCCAGGCCCAGGACTCCCCTGCTGTTTGCAGCTTAGGGACTTAGTGCCCTGCATCCCAGCCACTGCAGTCATGGCTAAAAGAAGCCAGGGTACAGCTCAGGCTGTGGCTTCAGAGGGTTGAATCCCCAAGCTTTGGCAGCTCCCACATAGTGTTGAGCCTGTGGGTAAAAAGAAGTCATGAATTGAGGTTTGGCAACCTCCACCTAGATTTCAGAAGATGTATGGAAATGCCTGGATGTCCAGGCAGAAGTTTGCTGCAGGGGTGGAGTCCTCATGGAGAACTTCTGCTAGGGCAGTGCAGAAGGGAAATGTAGGGTAGGAGACCCCACACAGAGTCCCCACTGGGGCACTGCCTAGTGGAATTGTGAGAAGAGGTCCACTGTCCTCCAGACCGCAGAATGTTACAGCCACCAACAGCTTGTACCATCCACCTGGAAAAGCCACAGACACTTGACACCAGCCCATGAAAGCAGCTGGGAGGAGAGCTGTATCCTGCAAAACCACAGGGACAGAGCTACCCAAGGCCATGGGAGCCCACCTCTTGCATCAGCATGACCTGGATGTGAGTCATGGAGTCAAAGGAGATCATTTTGGAGCTTTAAGATTTGACTGCCCCTCCTGGATTTCAGACTTGCATGGGGCCTTGTAGCCCCTTTGTTTTGATCAATTTATCCTGTTTGGACTGGGAACATTTACCCAATGCCTGTACCTCCATTGTATCTAGGAGGTAACTAACTTGCTTTCTATTTTGCAGGTTCATAGCTGGAAGGGACTTGCCTTGTCTTAGATGAGACTTTGGACTTGGACTTTTGAGTTAATGCTGAAATGAGTTAAAACTTTGGGGTACTGTTAGGAAGGCATGGTTGGTTTTGAAATGTGAGGATATGAGATTTGGGAGCATCCAGGGGTAAACTGATATGGTTTGGCTGTGTCCCCACCCAAATATCATCTTGACCTGTAGTTCTCATAATCCCTATGTGTCCTGGGAGGAATCCAGTAGGAGGTAATCAAAATATAGGGGCAGGTTTTTCCCATGCTTTTCTTGTGATAGTGAATAAGTCTCACAAGATCTGATTGTTTTATAAAGGGCAGTTTCCCTGCACACACACTCTTGCCTGCTGCCATGTAAGACATGCCTTTGCTCTTCCATTCCCTTCTGCCATGATTGTGAGGCCTCCCCAGCCATGTAGAACTATGAGTCCATTAAACCTTCTTTTCTTTATAAATTACCCAGTACTGGGTATGTCCTTATTAGCGGTGTGAAAAGGAGCTAATACAGTGTGAGGGTGTTTTTAGAAAAGATTAGCATTTGAATTGCTAGACCTAGTAAAAATGTTTTCTTCAGCATTGTGGGTGAGCATCATCCAATCTATAGACAGCCTAGATAGAGCAAAAAGGCAGAGGAAGAGCAAATTAGGTCTCTGTGCTTATGCAAAGACATCCATATTCTCCTGCCCTTGGACATGGATGCTTTTTATTTTCCAGCCTTTGGACTTGTACCAGGTCTTACACTATTGTTCCCCAGTTCTTAGGCCTTTGGTTTGGAGTAGGATTTGCACCCACTCCCCATTCTTAGGTCTTTGGAATTGGTATAGGACTCACACCATTGGCTCCCTGGTTCTCAGGCCTTTAGGCTTCAACTGTAACTATACCATGGCTTTCCATAGTCTCCAGCTTGCAGACAGCTGATTGCGGGACTTCTCAGACCCCACAATTACACTAGCAAATTCTGCATAATAAATCTCTTTCTATATTTCTAAATATATCCCATTGACTCTATTTCTCTGGAAAGTCCCAACTAGTACAAAAGGAATCCATTTCTTCAGATTTCAATCAAAATATGTAACAATCTTTTTTAATTTTTGTAGTTAAGTCATTTTATCAAAAGCGAACGACAGCTGGACTGTATAAGTGGTAAATTTGGAGGTGTCAGCTTGAACAGACAATGAAGACATTTTGAAGGACCAACACTATTATGAAGTGATCAGGAAAAAAAAATTTAAAAATTTCCAGTTACATGTTTAACCCTAAAGGCAAGAAAGATATAACCCTGTTAGAATAGTTTGTTATTTTATAAGGTAAAAGATGAATGGCTTTAATGAGCAAGCATTGAAACATTTGAACTCTCCTTCAAAGAAAAGGGAAAATGAAAAGTAGTAGTTGAGCATGGACAATATGCAAGGAAGGCACTGCAGTAGACCTATGGCCCTAGGAGTCTGTGGCCAGACGCCATTTCCATGGATCTATTCACCAGAGTCCTAGTCTTGCTCTACCCTTAGGAGATCAGACACAGATGTCTAAAGTGCAAATCAAAAGAATATAGTAGAGTGCAAAGAGCTTCAGGCTAAGATTTACATTAGAGATTTACTGCTTGGATTTCAGGTAAGTGCTTTAACTTCTCTAGATCTTGATTTCTTAATCTGCAGCATGGGAATAATAATGCTTGTCTTATATCTCACAGGGCCAATACTGTGTTAAAAGTAGAAATAACAGGTGAGAATGTTGACAAAAGTAAAACCATAACATAGATGCCTGGTCCTGTAGTAATGAGGCTTGGACTGGAGAAGACATTAAAGGTATGTCTCAATTCTGCATGGGCTGGCCTCATGATCTTGGAAAATTATTCCATTGCTTTAAGGACTTTCTGGGTAGGAGAACAGAAGAGCCTAGTTTGGCTACTATTCAGTCTCAAATATGTGCAAGGCATTGGTTGTTAACTTTGTAAAAATAGTGATTTCAACCTTGCACTCCTATGTCCTCAGAAAAAAATTTCTGAGAGCTAAATTGCCATGGATTGCAGATGATGTCATGTATAAGTGGTAGGTGTCTCATGTTTGAGGATCTCTTGGGATATGTTGAAGGCTAGAGTGTCATGTTCACTGCTCCTACTCATATGGCCCCTCTTACCAAAAAGCCCATAGAGACAGCTTCTTTGGATGAGCATATCTAGCATTTTCTTTTCATGTGTTATAATTAGACTGTAATGATGTATCACAAACTGGAGTTTTAAAACTATACCTTTAGTTTTGAGTAGACAGAAATGCTTTAAGTGTTGCATTACTTTTATATCTGCTTCACGTACGTCACCTTTCTATATAAATTTCTTCACTAAAGACATGATTCTTCATTTGTAGTCTGCTTAGGAATACTTTGTTATTTGCAGTTGTCTACGTTGTATTTAGCTTTTCATTAGCTTTTTACTCCGGTTTGAGTAAAATAGAAGTATATTTTCCAATCTTTTTTGCTTCATCTGTTTACAGCTCTTTTTATTTTGTCATCTCTGTAACAATATTTTTCAGGTCTATTTGTAATCTTTTAATATCCACATAGTTTATTGTATGATTTAAAAATGGAAAAATTCAACTACACACTGAATTTCCTGAGTTTAATAGATATTCTTTAGGAAATAATTTAAGTAATAAACTACTAAGCATGCATCCCCAAAATGTAGGAATTTAGCTATTTAAATTTACTTGTTCTTGGTTCTATGAATAATATAATATTTCAGAGTATCCCCCAAAGCCAAAAGCTCTCCAGCCAAGGTGCACTGAGGTTGCTGGGGGCCTATGTCCATCTTAGGGCTGTTGTGAGAATTACATGCAGGGACATGTAATAGGGACAGTCTTTGTCCTCTATCCACATGTGAGTAATCATTTTTATCCATGCCACTGATACTTTTGGCAAGATAAATCAAACTTTCAATTTTGGAAGACCAAAGATGGCGGTATCAAGGAATACATCACCATGCTGCTAAACCCAGAGTGATGTACACCCCTCTCAGAAGGCAGGTGCCAGATTCTGCAGGGGTTTTATTTGGTCAGAGCCTGGAGCTTTTAATACATTTGATGACTGATCAAACCAGATGCATGTGACCCAGCCTCCTTTGCCTTCTAGCCAATTTTGAGACCCATCTCACTTGAAGCAGGTGAATGGTGATGCAATGGCTCAAAAGCAAAGTGAATCAGATGGTATTATCTTTTATCCAATGACGAAACACATGCTTAGCAAGTGACACTCTAGGATACAGAAAAAATGATTCTCTAAAGGAAAATTGCAGGACCTGGGAAAACTTAGATATAGGTGACCAATTCAATGTAGCCAAAGGCCAGAAAGCCTTTTGCAATGTCAGCCTGTCTCCTACCTTCAAGAATGCCCCCTTATTGTCAGCTTTGTTTCCAAGTATAGGATATTGCAATACTCAGGTGAGAGGTAATGGTGGCCCCCAACTCAGGCAGCTAGCTACAGGAATGAACAGGAGAGAAGCAATATGAGAACTACTATGAGAATTGCAATACAGGTCCTCAGTCCACTGCCCACATTGTCAAAATTCAAATGGTTTTGAGCATGGAACATTTCTTCTTAACTCATTTTGTGGCAAAACCTGACTAGAACTGGGGGAGGGGTGGCATTTATAGTCTTTGTTTATTCTTCATAATATGAATAATCCTACCTATTACTGTAGAAACATCATTTGTTTGATTAGGAGTTGCTGCCCTAGTAGTATGTAGTACACAATATATGCACTTTATTGCCTTTTTAAAATTTGAAATTTGTAAAACTCTGAACCACACCTGGCTCCAAGAGTTTCAGGCAAGGGATAGTGGACATGTAGAGTATAGTGATTTAAAAGGTGGGCTCGGAAGCCAGACCTCCTGCCTCTTGTCTCAGCTTCACCATCTAAGAGCTGTGTGGCCTCTGGTTAGTTACTTTACCTCTCTAAGCCCTGATAAAAATAGTGGAACCTAGTTCATAGGGCTATAAAAATTGAGTGAGGGAATAAACATAAAGTACTTAGAAAGTGCTTGATGTTAAGAATAATAATCTGGGGAAAACTGACATAAACCTGGACTCTCCCAGGAAGCCAGGTTCCTACACCTTAGGATATATCAGCCATCATCAAAGAGGTGAGCTCTAGAGAATCTGGTGACACTGGTTGCTGGAAGAGAGTGAAGGGAAACATTTACTGATAAAGCTAAACCTCACTGTCATCACTTAGGGTCCCAATGTTTGACACCTGACATGTTCTTTCAAATCTAGGCTTGACTCTGCTATCAACTTACATTGTGAGCTTGAGTAAGTGACTCACCCTCTCTGGACCTTTGGATCATGAACGAGTAAATTAGATGATCTCCAAAGGCCGTCCAGCTGGAACACATTGACTCCAATAGGAACATACAGCAGAAGAACAACTCTGGTTGGGGATTTGAAAACCTCTCGCTTGCTAATTCCTGGGGCCTAAGACAACAAAATCATTGTTTTCATAACCCAGAGTTATGTCCAGGGCCAGGCCAGAGCAGCAGATGGACAGACCTGACTCCTGGACGTTTGTAATTGATCAGGACACACTGTAATGAAGTAATTTTCTTGTCTTCATTCTCCATGTCAGCAGGGGCCAGTCTGCCACATAGGAAGGGTGACAGAGTAATCTGAGCTGCCGCTGAAAACCTGCTTTTTCTCCACAGTTATTTCGCCTGCCACGAGCTGTGGCAGGCAGTGGGAAAGAGTCCAGACAAGCAGGGGAATTTGGCTGCTCTCAAAATATCATACAGGAACTTTAAAAATTGAACTGATTTATGCTTTGTAATGCTTTCAATAATGTGTAAATGAAATTAGAGCTTGAATCTGAATTTAAGGAAAAATTTTATGTTACCAGACATGAAAGGGCCACAGAAAAATCTCATTGTATGATAACACTCTCTCTGCTGTAGCAAGAATTGCATTTTGCATAAATAATGGGTCCTGGAGTAGAATGTGTAACATGCATTACTTTTCAGCATCAAAGAATGCTCAAAATTACCTGGAAGTCTGAAAACTCCTCTGGGGCTTATGAATTCCTGGGTTCAGGCAAAGGCCTTGCCACCATAAATATGGCTTACAAGCTCTCCAAGCTCAAAGTGCTGCCATGGAAACTTGACACACACCTCGACCTTCTCAACTGAGGTATGGGCATCATAGGCCCATAACTTGCCCCAACCCAGACTCTGGATTAAGAAATAATCCACAGTCTCGGTAGGGACCTGTGTGGAAGATAATACCTCTCCACCCAGTGACACTGTGCCAAAGGTCAAGTTGTGTGACTCAGAGTAGCTGAGGCCCTAGAATGCCTCCCACACATACATTCTCTGAGCCATTCTCTGAAACCATACTTTCCCCCTAAGGTTTTATTATCTTGCATTTTTTTAACCTCAGAGAATTTTACAATAGCTAGATTTAGGACAAAGAAAATAAACATGGCTCCAGCAAAACCAGTTGCATAAGGTATTGAAACAAAGACTTAGAGAGGAAAAGTGCAACACAGACCTGAGTGTTGTAGCCCATTTACTAGTGTAATACTCTCTGCCCATTGGGAACAGCTAGAAAAGCTCTCCTGAAACCCAGAGGCCCTGAGTTGGTCATAAAAATCCAGTTAATTTGTCTTCAGTCTGATTTGAGGTGAGTATAACAAACATCTCTGGGAGCAATCCTGCTTCTGCCTACCAAAATCTTCAGCACAACATTTGTTGGTCTTGTGGAAACCTGCTAGTGAGGTCTGCTTAGCATATCAAAAGGCAAAGGGAATTTGACACTTGCATTACTAAAACCTTTTTCTAGAAGTTAGCATTATGTATGCCTAGTTCTGAAGACTACTAGATATTGTTTCACACTTGAAATATCATAAATAAAAACACTAGGTAGAGTATAAAGTACCACATGGTATAGAGATGTCACATGGAAGTTCTGAAATTGTACAGTCTATTCCAGTTGGGCCACATCATGAAACTGGAGAGGTGTGTTGGGTGCAGCATGAAACAGGACAGAGGAAAGCAGAGAGAAGCTGCTCCACACTGATGAAGCAGCCAAAGGAATGGGCCTTGGCAGTGGGAGGGGAACACCTGGGCTCAGGTTCTAGATACAGTAAGTGTGGCTTTGCCTTGGCTGGGGCCAGTGGCAGGTTAATGATTTTGTGTTACAGTAAGGATTAGAGCACAGGTTATTACTGCAAACATGCTAGTGAGGCAGGCTTGGCAAAGAGAAGACTAAAAGGAACAAACTGCTGTCAAAGAGTCCACGTCTGGGACCCCAGACATTTTGGGGCTAACCCAAATCACTTGAGGACCCAGTCTCATGACCAATGGTCAATTTTTATGCACAAAGATTGTAGTCCCACTTATAACCAGCCCATCCGGTGCTAGAATGGTGATTATTAGTGTCATACAAGCCTGGCATAAATACAGAACTTGTGCTTTTCAAAGCATATCTTCATCAATAAATTCATGTTTGCCTTCACATGAAAACATTTTAGGCAAGTAAGGTGGTTGTTAATCTTCACCTGCATAGAAAGAGAAAATCTCACCTAAGGTGACCCAGTCAGCCAAGCACAGAGGAAAGTGGCCTATCCTCTGATCTCAGGTTTTTCGCCAGTTTCATGCCCTTTTTAAGTACTGACCCATGCAAATTTAGCCAGCTTTCTACTGGTAACTAGCTCATTTCCATAGGACCTCCATATCTTGGGCTTCTTAGGACCATGGCCCCTCCATTTTCCAATAGGTCTGCAATTTAAAAACTGGATTATGATGAGAAGCATCCGGAGTCTGATAAAGGCTAATTACATTTAAGAAATACGAAAACTGAGAACACAGGAGAAGATCAGCTTCTACTACTGCCTGGGTAGAATAATCAAGAAATTAGCACAAAGTGACGGTGACCATAAAGAGACACTAGAGTATAATTGAAATATTAAAATTAAAGATATTCTGGCAAGTGGTTTGTCCTTTGAGAATACAGGCCGTCTTCCTTGCTACAGGCCATAATACGACTGAAGAGCTTTTCAACAAAGCAATGGGGGCTCTGTAGAGGGGTTCCCTCATAAGCTAGGGCTGAGACTGGGGCAGAGGGATGCTGGTTAATGAGTAGGCTTTTCTGCATGAAGCATGAGGACCCTGGTTGGGCCCCACACTTTCAGAGTTGCTCTAACAAAGTAAAGCAAGTACAGAGAATGGCAGTCAGAGGGAAGAGTCTGAACTCACAGCATGGGAAAACCTCTAGAGATGGCCAGGCTTTTTGTTGGTGAGGCAATGGCTCCAGATGAATACAGTTGGTATTTTCAGTTCTTTTAGTGAAGACATCATGAGGAGAGGAGATTGTGCATAGTCTCTAGACTACCAAAGGAATAGCTAAAGCTACATTTAAAGCATTTTTAACCAAACATTGCTGATCTCCTTTTAGGTGCCATACAAGGGACCTACAGTTTTCATACATGGTCTCATGTAATCCTCAGACCGCCCATGAAGTAGGGTCTGATCTGCAAAACAAGGCATTACTCTTCTTTTACAGTTGGTAAACAGACTCAGAGAAACAAAGTGGCTTCCCCAGAGTCAAATGAAGGAAGACTGCATCATGGCATTAGTTCTGTCCTGCACCATATCCACTACTTCACACAGATCTTAATTTGACATAAGAAACACTGAACATTTAGAGATATGCCAGAATAGGACTCATGCTTCACGAGGTAATGAAGTCACTATCATTTGAGACATTCAAACAGAAGCTGGATAACAATTGACAGATATTCAGATATTATGCACAGGTTGGAGCATATGACCTCTAACATGCCTACCAACACTGAGCCGTTGGACTTAGCCACCTCTAAAGCATGTGTGAAGTGGGTGGGGTACACGTTGTAAATAAATCCCTCATTGATCCCCAGTAACTAGAAAAAAGGGAGATCGATGACTCACAAATCATTCTAAATCCTTCTTTTAGCCTCCTAATCCAGAGGCTATTCACTACCCACTTCACAAAGTTCCCTAATTTGACAGCAGCCTCCTGTTTTCTTACCCTTTAAAATCATGTAGAAAAATATCCATAGAAGAAAAGGGGAACAGATGGCATGTGCAGCTTAACATGGAGAACAGTTTGCAGAAAGGTCCAGGGGAAAAAATAAGGTGGCCCACCATGACACAGTAGCTGTCAATATATTCATCAATTGACCATTTTCCAGAAGGCATGGTATCTTACTCAAGCTCATAAATTTTAATCTTTGTTCTCAAGCTACATAATACGATCCTTAAGAAGAGTACCTTTAACTCTAAACTATACCCACCCCACCATCTGGTCATCCTCCCAAGGAATTAGGCTTCAACATTTCCATCCAGTCTCTGGCAAACCTTGACTCTGTGAACTCTGAACATGCTTACTGGCTGAGCCTTGATGTGCATTTTAACACAATGTCATTTGGTAATATGATCAAAGCAGACACTCTTAAACAATTAACTTTGGGAATACAAGTATATGTGGAGAGACAATCAGTATGTAATATCTTTATACCCCATCTATTTCTCCAGAAGGATTTTAGGCAGCCTAAGTGTGATATCTTAGCACCAATACAGTAAAACAAAATTATTAAACAAGAATAAAAAAAAATAGAAGGGCCAAGTATTAAGGAGTTAAGAGGAGAAAAAAAGGATTATATGGGAAGATCTGGGTCAGAGACTCCAAACGCAGATGCCTAAAGGGGCCAGGCAAGTAAAATAAATGCATGGGGCCAGGTTTGAGATAATTGGGAGAAGTAGGACCTGTGGAATTGAATATATATATATGCTCAAAAGCTATGTGTGTTCATGAGTCACTTAACAACAAGGATATGTACTGGAATCACTTAACGATAGAGATATATTCTGAGAAACATTTCATCAGGGAATTTTTATCATTGTGCAAACATCATAGAGTCTACTTACACAAACTTAGGTGTAAGTAGATGGTATAGCCTACTACATATCTAGGCTATATTATATAGCCTATTGTTCCTAGACTAGGGAATAGCATTGAATCTATAAATTACTTTGGGCAGTAAGGCCATTTTCATGATATTTATTTTTCCTGTTCATGAGGATGGAATGTGTTTCCATTCATTTGTGTCCTCTCTTATTTCCCTGAGCAGTAGTTTGTAGGTCTCCTTGAAGAGGTTTTTCCTGTCCCTGGTTAGCTGTATTCCTAGGTATTTTATTCTCTTTGTAGCAATTGTGAGTGGGAGTTCATTCATGATTTGGCTCTCTGCTTGTCTATTGTTGGTGTAATAGGATTGCTCGTGATTTTTGCACATTGATTTTGTATCCTGAGGCTTTGCTGAAGTTGCTTATCAGCTTAAGGAGTTTGGGGGCTGAGATGATGGGGTTTTCTAAGTATAGGATCATGTCGTCTGCAAACAGAGACCATTTTACTTCCTCTCTTTCTATTTGAATACGCTTTATTTCTTTTTCTTGCCTGATTGACTTGGCCAGAACTTCCAATACTATGTTGAATAGGATTGGTGAGAGAGGACATCCTTGCCTTGTGCCAGTTTTCAAAGGGAATGCTTCCAGCTTTTGCCAATGTAGTATGATATTGGCTACAGGTTTGTTATAAATAGCTCTTATTATTTTGAGATATGTTCCATCAATAACTAGTTTATTGATCATTTTTAACATGAGACGATGTTGAATTTTATCAAAGGCCTTTTCTGCATCTATTGAGATAATCATGTGTTTTTTGTCATCGGTTCTGTTTATGTGACGGATTATGTTTATTGATTTGCATATGTTGAACCAGTCTTGCATCCCGAGAATGAAGCTGACTTTATTGTGATGGATAAGCTTTTTGATGTGCTGCTGGATTTGGTTTGCCAGTATTTTATTAAGGATTTTTGCATCAATGTTCATCAGGGATATTGCCCTGAAGTTTTCTTTATTTGTTGTGTCTATCCCAAGTTTTGGTATCAGGATGATGTTGGTCTCATAACATGAGTTAGGGAGGAGCCCCTCCTTTTCAATTGTTTAGAATAGTTTCTGAGGAAATGATACCATCTCCTCTTTGTACCTCTGGTGGAATTTGTCTGTGAATCCATCTGGTCCTGGGCTTTTGTTGGTTGGTAGGCTATTTATTACTGCCTCGATTTCAGAACTTGCTATTGATCTATTCAGGGATTCGACTTCTTCCTGGTTTAGTCTTGGGAGGGTGTATGGGTCCAGGAATTTATCCATTTCTTCTAGATTTTCTCGATTATTTAAATAGCGGTGTTTACAGTATTCTCTGATCATAGTTTTTATTTCTGTGGGGTCAGTGGTGATATCCCATTTATCATTTTTACTTGTGTCCATTTGATTTTTCTCTCCCTTCTTCTTTAGTAGTTTAGCTAGAGGTCTATCTATTTTATTAATTTTTAAAAAATGCCTCCTGGATTCGTTGATGTTTCGAATGGTTTTTTGTATCTCTATCTCCTTCAGTTCTGCTCTGATCTTAGTTATTTCTTGTCTTCTGCTAGCTTTTGGATATGTTTGCTCTTGCTTCTCCAGTTCTTTTAATTGTGATGTTAGGGTGTCAATTTGAGATCTTTCTAGCTTTCTGATGTGGGTATTTAGTGCTATAAATTTCCCTCTTAACACTGCTTTAGCTGCATCCCAGAGATTCTGGTACATTGTCTCTTTGTCCTCATTGGTTTGTTTCAAAGAACTTCTTGATTTATGCCTTAATTTCATTATTTATCCAGGAGTCATTCAGGAGCAGGTTGTTCAATTTCTATGTAGTGTGATTTTGAGTGAGTTTCTTAATCCTGAGTTCTAATTTGATTGCACTATGGTCCGACAGACTGTTTGTTATGATTTCAGTTCCTTTGCATTTGCAGAGGAGTGTTTTACTTCCAATTATGTGGTCAATTTTAGAGTAAATGCCATGTGGCACTGAGAAGAATGTATATTCTGTTGATCTGGGGTGGTGAGTTCTGTAGACATCTATTAGATCCACTTGATCCAGAGCTGAGTTCAAGTCCTAAATATCCTTGTTAATGTTCTGTCTTGTTCATCTGTTTAATATTGACAATGGGGTATTAAAGTCTCCCACTGTTATTGTGTGGGAGTCTAAGTCTCTTTGTAGATCTCTAAGAACTTGTTTTATGAATCTGGGTGCTCCTGTATTGCATGCATATATATTTATGGTAGTTAGCTGTTCTCGTTGAATTGATCCCTTTACCATTGTGTCTTTGTCTTTTTTGTTATTTTTTGGTTTAAAATCTGTTTTGTCACAGACTAAGATTGCAACCCCTGCTTTTTTCTGCTTTATATTTGCTTGGTTAATTTTCCTCCATCCCTTTATTTTGAAGCTATGTGTGTCTTTGCATGTGAGATGGGTCTCCTGAATAAAGCACACTGATGGGTCTTGACTTTTCATCCAATTTGCAAGCCTGTGTCTATTAATTGGGTCATTTATCCTATATACATTAAGGCTAATATTGTTATGTGAATTTGATCCTGTCATCATGATGTTAGCTGGCAATCTGGCACACTAGTTGATGCTATCTCTTCGCAGTGTCATTATTCTTTATATTTTCTTCTGTTTTTCAGTGGCTGATACCAGTGTTTCCTTTTTGTATTTAGTACTTACTTCTAGAACTCTTGCAAGGCAGGGCTGGCGGTGACGAATTCCCTCAGCATTTGCTTGTCTAAGAAGGATTTCATTTCTCCTTCACTTATGAAGCTTAGTTTGGCCAGATATGAAATTTGGGGTTGAAAATTCTTTTCTTTAAGAATGTTGAATATTGGCCGGCACTCTCTTCTGGTTTGTAGGGTTTCTGCTGAGAGATCTGCTGTTAGTCTGATGGGTTTCCCTTTGTAGGTGGCCTGGCCTTTCTCTCTGGCTGCCCTTAACATTTTTTCCTTCATTTCATTCTTGCAGAACCTGATGATTGTGTGTGTTGGGATTGATCTTCTCGTGGAGTATTTTAGTGGAGTTTTCTGTGTTTCCTGAATTTGAATGTTGCCTTGTCTTGCTAGGTTGGGGAAGTTATCCTGGATAATATCCTGAAGTGTGTTTTTCAACTTGGTTCCATTCTGCCCATCTCTTTTAAGTACTCCAATCAGTCATATGTTGAGTCTTTTTACATAGTCCCATATTTCTTGGAGGTTTTGTTTATGCCTTTTCTTTCTTTTTTTCTCTAATCTTGCCTGCCTGCCTTATTTCAGCAAGATAGTCTTCCATCTCTGATATTGTTTCTTCTGCTTGATCAATTTGACTATTGATACTTGTGTATGCTTCACCAAGTTCTTGTGCTATGTTTTTCAGCTCCATCAGGTTATTTGTTTCTCTCTATACTGGTTATTCTAGTTAGTAGTGCCTCTAACCTTTTATCAAGGTTCTTGGCTTCTTTGCATTGGGTTAGAACATGCTCCTTTACCTCAGTGAAGTTTGTTATTACCCACCTTCTGAAGTCTACTTCTATCAATTCATCCATCTCATCCTCTATCCAGCTCTGCACCCTTGCTGGAGAGGTGTTGCAATCATTTGGAGGAGAAGAGGCACTCTGGCCTTTTGTGTTTTCAGTGTTTTTTGTTGTTGTTGTTGATTCTTTCTCATCTTCATAAGGTTGTCTACTTTCAATCTTTGAGGCTGCTGACCCTTGGATGAGGTTTTCGTGGGGACTATTTTTTGTTGATGCTGTTGTTGCTTTGTTTATTTGTTTCTCTTCCAATTCAGGTCCCTCTTCTGTAGGGCTGCTGTGGTTTGCTGGGGGTTCACTTCAGGCCCTATTCATCTGGTTTGCTCCCATGCCTGGAGATGTCACTTGAGGAGGCTGGAGAACAAACAGCAAAGATGGGTGTCTGTTCTTTCCTCTGGGATCTCTGACCTCACAGGGCACCAAACTGATGCCAGTAGGAACGCTCCTGTATAGGATGTCTGACAGCCTCTGTTGGGGTTTCTCACACAGTTGGGTGGCTCGGGAAGCAGGACCCATTTAATGTGGCAATTTGGCTCTCCTTTGGTGGAGGGGGTATGGTGCACTGGGGGGAAACCCACGCATCTGTGTGCCCGGATTCCTCAGAGCTAGCAGAAGGAAAGACCAAGTCTCCTGATCCTTGGAGACTACGGCCACCCCTCCCGCTAGGGAACCAGGTTCAGGAAGATCAGAATTAGTCCCTGAGCCCGAATTTGTCCCCGAGCCCCTAGCTGGAGTTGTAGTTCCTGCAGGGAGGCCCTGTAGCCCTGGTGTTGGCTGCTGCCCCTCCCCCAAGGAGCTCGGACAGCTTAGATCGCAGGCAGCCACAGCAGTGGTGATGGTCACCCTTTCCTTGGGGAACTTGGAAGGCTCAGGCCAATTCTAGGCCAGTGGCTGTTGAGAATCTGTGCAGCTCCATGGTTAAGATACAAGGCCCCAGGAGCCTGGGATCCTGAGTGGAATCTTCTGATCTGTGGGTTGCACAGTTCCATGGAAAAAGTACGATTTTCCAGTATGGGTAGCATGCTCACTCACCACCTCCCTTGGTTGGGGGTGGGGGCTCTGCTGCCCCCTGTGGTTCTCAAGTGGGCGGCTGCAGGACACTGCTCTTTCTTCCTCTCTGTGGGTCACATCAGCTGCCTAGTCAGTCCTAATGACAGAACCTGGATACCTTGGTTGCCAGTGCAGGATTCAGATCCTGTTTTGGATTTGTTCGATTGGAGCCTCCGATCACCGTTGCTTCTAGTTAGCTATCTTGGCCCCACTCCCCCAACTCCTGTTTTTCTTAATACTTATAGCCAGTCAGCAAAACCATGTGAGCTCTACTTTCAAAATATATTCAGAAACTGAACCATTCCTTTTCCCTCTGTTGAAACCACTCAGGCCCAAGCTGCCATCTTCTCTGGTTCACTTTATTGCAATAGCCTCCTAACTAGACTCACTATTTCCATTCTTCCCCCAACCCACTTCAGTATAGTCTCAGTATAGCAGGCAGAATGCATCTTTCAAAATGTATCATGTTTTTTCCATCATTGACACTTTCCACAGGCTCTTCATCTCATTCAGACTAAAAGTCAGTCTTTACAAGGGTCTAGAATGCCCTCCATGCTCTCATCCCTTGTTGCCTATCTGACTTCATTTGCTACCACTCTCCTCACTCCCCTCTGCTGTTCCTCAAACAAGCTGGCCATGTGACTTACTTAGGGCCTCAGCAAGTGATTTTCACTCTGCCTACAATTATCTTTCCTCCGATATTCATGGGGTTTTCTCCTCCCTTCTGTTATGTTTTTACTCAAATATTATTTTCTCAGGGAGTCCTTCCCTGGCCATCCTGTTTAAAACTATCATCCTCCCCTCTCTTAAACTCCTAATTTTCCTTCCTGGTATTATTATTCCCAGTAGCACATTTTACCAGCTAACATACTATATAAGTGACTTATTTACTTCAATTATTGATTGATTATCTGCCTACATGGAGGACAATCCAATCCTACATTGGGCATTGGAAAATAAACTCTCACGAGGGCAAAGATATAGGAATCTTTGCTTATATCATCACTTCATTCCCAATGTCTATCATAATGCCTGATATTTAGTAGATGCTTAAAAAATATTTGTTGAATCATAATGGATGAATAAATTCTTTTTACTGTTCCTTGATGCCTCAGCAAAAATAATAATTATCAGTAAATGTTGCTATTTATTGAGGGTCTGACACTCAGGTGCTGTATGTACTTTATCTCATTTAATCATCCAAATATTCCTACAATATAAACTGTATTATGTATATTTCACAGAGGAATAAAACTGCTAATAGACAGAATACAAGGTAGGAGGGAGGATAATAACAGCGAACATTTATTGAACATGCACTACTAAGTGCTGGCTGCCATTCTAAGAGTTTATTATGCTGTCTCTCATTTAATATTCCTAAAGTGTTATTATTATTCCAATTTTGCAAATGAGAAAACTGAGTCATAGAGGTTTTGAATGACTTGGTCAATGTCACACAACTGGTTAAAAATGGCCCTAGGAGTCACACCCAAGCACCGGACTTCAAGGCTCAGGCCCACGTTTACCTTTGTAACAAACCTACACATGTACCCCTGAACTTAAAATAAAAGTTGAAAATTAAAAAAAAAAAATTTTAAATGAAGAGTTACATTTTGGCCATGCAGGATTTAGGATGCTTATGAGACATAAAAGGGGAAATGTAAAGAAAACAATTGACTGTGCAAGTCTGCAGCTCAGGGAAAAAAGTGTAGACTAGAAATACCAGTTTGGAAGTCATGAGCATAAAGTTGGTATTTAAAGCCATGAGAATGGATGTAATCATGGCTCCTTGTGTGTCTGTGGTATGCACAGATGTATTGCAGCAAAGGTTGACTGGGGAAAGAAATAATACATCCCAAATGTACAAATGAAGCTTTCCTCTGAGATGAGCATAGTCCCAGCCTGCAGGTGACATTCTGGTTACTCCATGCTGAGTTGGATATAGATCCTCTTTCTGTCAACATTGAAGAGCACCTCTCATTCTTTCTAGCCCTCTCTTGGGACCACGAGTTTGAATTATCTGCATTACAGTTCTGTCAAAAACCCAGAGGAAGCTGTTGATATTTGAGAGTGCCAGTTTTACGGAATTCCTCCAAATTTTCAAAGCTTTATCTTCCTTTCATACCAGGGCACCAGGAAGCTGCAGACCTGGTCTCTATCACTCTGCTCCCAGTGGAATTGCCTTTACAAAACTGTAGCTTAACATTATGCATTTGGATTTTCCTGAGGGCCCACATGATAGATACCATATGTGAAACATCAATACATTTCTTAGGTAAAACTCTCGTTAGGTATACTGTCCATTGTGTCATACAAGTTCCCTTAAGCAAAGACTTAGGCAGCAAATTTTTCTTAGAGTTCTGAAATTTGAAAAACAAGTTGCCTCTCTTTTTAGGCTAGTCTACTTGCTTTTGTAAGCTGCTGAAGATCCTCTAGGCCATGATTTGTCCATCTTTGCCTTGTCTTTTAGGAACTTCAGGGTTAAATCATTGCTTATCTTGAACAGTTTCTCTTCTTCTGTACCAGGAGTCATAATCTGGGGTGCAAATGATGCCTACCGATGAACTGTGTTCAGCTAACTTTGTGTTTAAAAAAACTGCACTCATGTGTCACATAATATTTCAGTTAACATTGGACCACATATAATACAGTGGTTTTATAAGGTTATAATAGCATATTTTTACTGTACCTTTTCTACATTTGGATACATTTAGATATACAAATACTTACCATAGTGTTATAGTTGCCTACAGTATTTCATACAGTAACATGGTGCTGGAAAACTGGCTAGCCATGTGCAGAAAACTGAAACTGGACCCCTTGCTTACACCTTATACAAAAATTAACTCAAGATGGATTAAAGGCTTAAATGTAAAACTCAAAACCATCAAAACCCTAGAAGAAAACCTAGGCAATACCATTCAATACATAGGCATGGGCAAAAATTTTATGATGAAATCACCAAAAGCAGTTGCAACAAAAGCTAAAATTAACGGGATCTTATGAAAGAGCTTCTGCACAGCAAAAGAAACTATCATCAGAATGAACAGGCAACTTACAGATGGGAGAAGACTTCTGCAATCTATCCATCTCACAAAGGTCTAATAACTAGAATTTACAAGGAACTTAAACAAATTTACAAGAAAAAAAAACATCACAAAGTGGGCAAAGGATATGGACAGACACTTCTCAAAAGAAGGCATTTATGCAGCCAATAAACATGAAAAAAAGCTCAACATCACTGATCATTAGAGGAATGCAAATCAAAACCACAATGAGATATCATCTCGTGCCAGTCAGAATGGCTATTATTAAAAAGTCAAAGAACAACAGATGCTGGCAAGACTGTGCAGAATTAGGGAACACTTTTACATTTTTGGTGGGAATGTAAATTAGCTCAACTATTTTGGAAGACAGTGTAGTGATTCTTCAAGGATCTAGAACCAGAAATATCATTTGACCCAGCAATCTTATTGCTGGATGTATATCCAGAGAAATATAAATCATTCTATTATAAAGATACCTGCACATGTATGTTCATTGCAGCACTATTCATAATAGCAAAGACATGGAACCAACCCAAATGCCCATCAATAATTGACTGAATAAAGAAAATGTGGCACATCTAGACCATGGACTACTATGCAGCCACAAAAAGGAACGAGATCATATCTTTTGCAGGGACATGGATGAAACTGGAATCCATGATCCTCAGCAAACTAACACAGGAACAGAAAACCAAACACTGCCTGTGCTCACTCATAAGTGGGAGTTGAACAATGAAAACAGAAGGACAGGGGGGGGAACAACAGACACCAGGACCTGTGGGGGGTGGTTAGGGGAGGGAGAGCAGGACAAAGAGCTAATGCATTCAGGGCTTAAACTTAGGTGACAGATTGATAGGTGCAGCAAACCACCATGGCTCACATATACCTATGTAACAAACCTAACCTGCACATTCTGCACATGTATCCCAGAATTTATAGTAAAACAACTTTAAAAAAAAAAAAAAAAAAAACAGAAGTCAAGGATGATTTGAAACGTTGGAATCGGAAAGAACTGGTTCCAAATCCAGCTGCTGTGCTTGAATCCAAGTGGCAAATTATAGTCACTGCAGCAGGGACCCAAAAGCACCTAGAACTCTGAGGGAGGTAAATCTTCCCCATTTGGAACAGCTTTGGTCCCAAGAGGGTGGGGAATTAAACAAGAAATCAATAATACAAAGACATCAGGAAAATACACAAATTTAGAAAAAAATACAATTTAAAATATTCCATAAGCCAAAGAAGTCTCAGTAAAGTGTTAAAAATATATTTAACTGAATAAAAATGCAAATACAACATATAAAAATCTGTGAGATGCAGCCAAAGGTGCACATAAAGTATACAGCACTGTTTATTTTAGAAAATAAGAAAGATCTTAAATAAGTTGCACTTCAAGATACAAATGTGGCCAACAAACATATGATAAAAAGCTCAACATCACTGATTATCAGAGAAATGCAAATCAAAACCACAATGAGATACCATCTCACACCAGACAGTAGGGAGATCATTAAAAAGTCAAGAAACAACAGATGCTGGAGAGGCTCTGGAGAAATAGGAACACTTTTACACTGTTGATGGGAATGTAAATTAGTTCAACCATTGTGGAGGACAGTGTGGTGATTCCTCAAAGATCTAGAACCAGAAATACCACTTGACCACGCAATCCCATTACTGGATATACACCCAAAGGAATATAAATTATTCTACTCTAAAGATACATACCTCACAGCACTATTCACAATAACTAAGACATGGAATCAACCCAAATGTCCATCAATGATAGACTGGAGGAAGAAAATATCATACATATATACCATGGAATACTATGCAGCCATAAAGAGGAATGAGATCATACCCTTTGCAAGGACATAGATAGTGCTAGAAGCCATTATCCTCAGCAAACTAACGCAGGAACAGAAAACCAAACACTGCACGTTCTCATTTACAAGTGGGAGCCGAGCAATAAGAACACATGGACACAGAGAAAGGAATAACACATGCTGGGACCTGTTGGGGTGGGAGTGCAGTGGGAGGACTGAGCACCAGGATAAATACCTAATGCATGCAGGGCTTAATACTTAAGTGATGGGTTGATAGGCGCAGCAAACCACCATGGCATACGTTTACCTGTGTAACAATCCTGCATGCCCTACACATGTGTCCTAGAAATTAAAATAAAATAAAATTTTAAAAAGATATGAAAAAAGAAAAAGCAAGCGGAAGAAAGAGGATAGTAAAAATAAGAGCAGAAATCAATGAAATTTAAAACTAACAATAGAAAAAAACAATGAAATAAAAAATTTAACAAAGATCAATAAAATTGATATCACCCACAGCAAGACTTATAAAAAAAGAGAGAAGACACAAATTAATATCAGAAATAAAACAGGGAATATCCCTAGAAACCCTACAAACTAAAAGGGAAGTAAGGAAATCCTATGAACAACTCTATTTATATACATTTGGCAATTTAGATTAAATGGACCAGTTTCTTGAAAACCACAAGCTAACAAAACTTATTAAATGAGAAATGCATAAATCTATATAGTACTATAGTTAATAAAGAAATTGAATCTGAGTTTTAAAACTTTCAAAAAACAAATGAACAATTTATTAGCGAATTCTATTAAGCACTCCAAGAAGATATAACACCCATTTTACGTAATCTCTTTCCAAAATTAGAAGAGGAGGAAACACTTCCTGATTCACTTTATGAGGCCATTAGGACTGCGATACCAAAGTCAGGCAAAATAATTATAAGAAAAGTGCTGATCAATACTCCTCGTGAATGCAAAGTTCTTCAACAAAATATTAGCAAATAAAATTCAGCAATATGCAAAAAGAATTATATGTGAAAGGAATAATAATAAAGAAATTATAACATTGGTCCCATATTCAATCAATGAATGTAATCCATCATATTAGCAGTATAAAGAAGAAAATGTAATCTTAACAACAGATGCAGAAGAAACATTTGACATAATGTAATATACATTTACAAGAAACACTTCCCCAACTGATAAGGGCATCTATCAAAAAGCCTACAGCTAGCATAATGTTTAATGGTGAAAGACTATATGATTCCCCCTTAAGATTTAAAACAAGGCTAGAATGTCTACTTTCACCACTCCTATTCAATATCTTACTGAAAGTCTTAGTGCAATAAAGAAGGAAAAAGAACTAAGAGCCATACAGATTGGGAAGGAAGAAATAATATCGTTCCTATTTTATTTGGCATGATTGCTTATGTAGAACATCCTAAGGTATCCACAAAAATCTCCTAGAACTAATAAGTGAGTTAATCAAAGTCACAGGATAGAATATCAATACACAAAAATCCAATATATTTCTAAATACTAGCAATGAAGATTTGGAGACCACAATTTTTTAAAATGCCATTTACAATAGGTAAAAAATATGTAGGTATAAATATAGCAAAACATGTATAGAATGTGTATGCTTAAAATTACAAAACATTGATGGAAAACAAGACAACCAAAAGAAATGGAGAGACAAACTATGTTTACAGATTGAAAGACTCAACATATTAACAATATTTCCCAAAATTGTTCTATATATTTAATAAAATTCTAACTAAAATCCCAGCAGGATTAATAGATATAGACAAGGTAGTACTAAATTTATGTGGAAAAGCAAAGGAATCAGAATAGTGAAAACAATTTGAAAGAATAATGTTGAAAGACGCACACAGTGCAGTTTTACAACCTATTATCTGTATATAGTTACAGTAATAAATACAGTGTGATATTGGTAGACATATAGATCAATGGAGCAGAATTATGTCCGGAAAATGATTCACACAAATAAGTTCAATTGATTTTTGACAGAGGAAAGATAGTCTTTTCAAAAAGTGGTTTTACAAAATTTGAACATGTATAGGAAAAACAAACAAACATCTTATTTTACCTAACTTCACACCTTATAAAAATTAAATGGATCATCAATATAAATGTAAAACATGATATTGTGAAAGACTCACAAGAAAGCACAGGAGAAAAATTCTGTAAGCTTAAGTTATGCAATGAGTTCTTAGACATGACCAATGGACTGATGCATACAAGAAAAATTGATAAATTGGACTTCAGCAAAATGAAAAATATTGCGGTGCAATAAATACACTATAAGAAAATGAAAAGGAACCAGTACAATCTAAAGACTTGTAAAAATATGTTTCAAGTTATATATCTGATAAAGGACTTGTACTGAACATAAAGAGACTCAACAATAGTTCAACAATAAGAAAACAATGCAATTAGAAAATGGGTTACAGACCTGAAGAGACACTTTACCAAAGAGGATATATGAAAGATGAAATTGCATATGAAAACATTTTCAGTATCGCTAGCTATCAGGGAAATGCAAATTAAAACCACAAGGATATATCACTACACACCTATGAGAATGGCTAAAATAAAAAATACTGACAAAGTGTCAGTGAGCAAGTGGAAATCATACATTGTTGGTGGGAATTCAAAATGGTATAGCTACTCTGGAAAACAGGTTATTTTGTTATAAAGTTAAACATGCACTAACCATATATTCCACCTATAGCACTCTTGGGCATTTTCCCCAGAGATATTAAAACTTATGTCCACACAAAAGCATATGTATCTCTGCTCAGAGCAACTTTATTTACAATAACCCCATATTGGAAACAACTCAAACGTCCCTCAGTAGAATAGATCAACAAACTATGATTCATGTATACAGTGGAATACTACTATGCAATAAAAAATAAATTGTCATAGGTATCAACTTGGATGAATCTAACAGGCATTATGCTGAGTCCATAGGCTAGTCTCAAGTGGTAGTCTATATTATCCATTTATATAACAATCTCCAAAATGTAAAACTGTAGTGGTGAAGAATGACATATGTGTGTAAAATTCTAGACTCATATTCTGTTACATTGATCTACGTGTCTATACTTACTGTTAAACTATGAGTGTCTCAAAGGAAACAGCCGTATCACATTCACCTTTGAACCCCCAATACCTTGCACATAGTAGACTCTCTCTAAAGGTTGCTGGATGGAAGAATGCTGACTTTGAAATTTCACATATGGAGATACAGGTGGGCAAATTCAGAAACAGAATCCAAGTCATGGCCTTTCACATCTGTACACCTCCATCTACCAATACTCAGAAATAGCAACTATTCCAGCATATCTTCCATAAGAATAATCACTCTCAGTTCTCCCTCATTATAACTGCTGGGCCCAACAGCCAAGCTAAAGGATAGGCCATCACAGAATTAGCCTTGCTCTAAGTAATTCCAAATCTTGATGAGCTAAGTTCTTGCTCAGATGGTGAGGGGGACTTTCACTTGTTCATCAGTCTCCTTAGCTGGGAAATTTATGGTAAATTGGCAAGGTACCTTCAAGCTCCGCCTCCCGGGTTTTACGCCATTCTCCTGCCTCAGCCTCCGGAGTAGCTGGGACTACAGGCGCCCGCCACCTCGCCCGGCTAGTTTTTTGTATTTTTAGTAGAGACGGGGTTTCACCGTGTTAGCCAGGATGGTCTCGATCTCCTGACCTCATGATCCGCCCGTCTCGGCCTCCCAAAGTGCTGGGATTACAGGCTTGAGCCACCGCGCCCGGCGCAGATTTTTTTTTTTAAAGAACTGCCAATGAAAATTTTCAGATGGGTCTTTCATCATCTCAGATTCTGACAATTTCAGGCCAAATCCTTAGCATAATTTTATAGAAGTCACAGAGTGTCAATTTTGTGAGTCTTGGCAAGTCATGTTTTTTTTTTTTTTTTATTGGCTTAGAGGTTGGTACGTTTTACGTTTTTGTAATTCCAGGGCCAGAATACAGCAGTTGTCCATTTGCTCATGTTTATAAGGTTGGTAGCTGATGGTTACACCCATAGATCCCATCAACATTTGTGGAGACTGTAGTAATCAGATATAGCCATATTATTCCATATTGGCCAATCAAATTTCATTCAACCATCCAAACAAATTATATGCCTAATAAATTAAAATAGGCCCTGATTCTAGTCTTGTCTGTTATAAACACATTCAAATATTCTTAAGGCAAATCACACGAAATAAATGAATTCAGCAAAAACAAATCCTTTTGCAAATTAACATTACACATTTATTATTTACCCAGGCAGATAGCTAATCCTGCAAACCACTGTCTCCATGGAAGCACCTATCAAAGCTCATACTCTCTGCTGCATACATTTCACGTGGAAATCCCACACTTTCACATCCAATCTATGGTCAGAGGCTCATGTGTGTCTGAAGCTTCGTAGTGTCTGTCTGTACATGCATCCAAGCTGGCTGGGTCACTGCTCAGGGACAATATTCTGCATGCCAAATGATAAAATTAGTGAATTTAAATAAACAGAAACTACAGAAACTCTCGGGTTGTTTGTCAGCTTCGTGTAGGTCACCTGCTGTTGCTTTGCAGGTATCCTTAGTTTGGTAGTTCTCAGTGGGAGCTGCACATTAGAATTACTTGAGGAGCTTTTTAAACACATCCATGGCCAGAATTTACACCAGAACAGTTAACTTTGAATCTCTGGAGGTGAGACTGGGCATTGATGTAGTAACAACTTTCCAGGTATTTCCAATGTGCTGCCATAGTTGAGAAGTGCTTCTCTGGATCAACCAAAGTTACAGACACTCCCATACAGTGATCGTGGACCTTGCCACAACTCTAATTTCATTTGTAATATTCATATGCCAAAACGATTTGGTAAAAAATGAATTTTCACCTGGGAGTATTTTGTCCTTCCAAAGGAATCTCTATTGGTAGAACTATTGAGGGAGGAAGAAAAATTTGCAGTCAAATGTCAGCCCCCGGGCTCTCTTTGCAGTCAGTCCCCCAAGTTGTACATCTTCTTAGGGATAGTTTTACTTCCTTCACTACAGATGTTTGGGTAGCTCTGAGCTATGACATAAGTTCACTATGCCTACTGATAAGAGTGGCAGGGGATGAAAGTCTTCCTGTAAGCTGTATTCACAAAATGGTGTCCTTAGGGAGCCTTACAGAACAAGTACTGTACCACACCAAGGCTGAAAAGTCAACTGATATTTTGTCCCAGTCTCTTTAAATGACCTTAATTTACTAACATGAACGTACCTTAGAGGCATGTAAAATACACTATAATAAAATATAAAGATATATCCCATGTTCACAAATGGGAATAATTACTATTGTTCAAATGTCCATACCGTCAAAAATAATCTGCAGATTCAGTGCAATCCCTATCAAAATTCTAGTTACATTTTTCACAGAAATAAAAAACGTCCTAAAATTTATATGGTAGCACAAAATATCCCAAATAACCAAAGCATTCTTGAGAAGAAAGAACAAAGCCATCAGACTGCCTGATTTCAAAATCTGCTACCAAGCTATAAGAACCAAAACAGCATGCTACTGGTATAAGAATAGAAACATAGACCAAGGGAACAGACTAGAGAACCCAGAAATAAATCAACCCATTTATGGTCAATTGATTTTCATGAGGATGCCAAGAACACACAATAGAGAAAGGACAGCCTCTTCAATAAATAGTGCTGGAAAAACTGGATATTCATATGCTGAAGAACAAAATTAGACTCTCATCCTATACCACATACAAAATTAAACTCAAAATGTATTAAAGACTTAAACATAAGATATGAAACTGCAAAACTACTAGAAGAAAACATAGGGAAAAGCTTCATGACATTGTTCTGGGCAATGATTTTATGGCTAAGACTTGAAAAGCACAGACAACCAAAGCAAAAACTGGCAAATGAATTTACATCAAGTTAAAATAAAAAGTTTCTACACAACAAAGGAAATAATCAACAGACTGAAGAGACAACCTACAGAATGGGAGAAAATATTAGCAAACCATGCATCTGATACAGAATTAACATCCAAAATATATAAGGAACTCAAACAACTCAATAGTAAGAAAGTAAATAACCAGATTAAAAAATGGGCAAAGGACCCAAATAGACATTTCTCAAAAGAATACATACAAATGACCAGCAGATATATGCAAAAATGCTCAACATCATTAATCATGAGGAAAATACTAATTTAGCAACAAGGAGATATCACCACATACCTGTTAAAATGACTACTATTGAAATACAAAAATAAGAATTGTTGGTGAGGATGTGGAGGAAAGAGAATCCTGGTACACCGATGGTGGGAATGTAAAGACATTATGTAATATAGTACAGAGCTTCATCAGAAAACCAAAACTAGAACTACCATGATCCAGCAATCCTTCTTCTGAGTATACGCCCAAAGGAAATTAAATCAGTATGTTGAAGAGATAACTTGTATTCTCATGCTCATTGTAGCATTATTCACAATAGTCAAGATATGGAGTCAACCTAAGTATCCATGAATGAATGAATGAATGAATGAATGAATACAGAAAATGTAATACACAGCCTAAATATAAAATAGAATACTATTATGCCTTTTAAAAGAAGAAAATCCTGTCATTTGGGACAACATGAGTAAGCCTGGTAATAAATTTATAATAATGGCTAACATATATTACCAGGTATTAAATACTTCTATTAATTTATTTAATATTTATAATACCTTATTTCCTCCATTTTGTGGGTTATCTTTTCACTTTCTTATTTTTTTAAGATTGGAAAGTTGCCTTTTATTTTTAAAGACTGGAGATTCACTTTTTATTTTTAATTTTTGATGGTACATAGTAGGTATATATTAATGGGGTACATGAGATATTTTAATATTTAATGAGGAATACAGTGTGTAATAATCACATCAGGGTAAATGGTATAAGTATCACATCAAGAATTTACCCTTTCTTTGTGTTACAAACAATCCAATTTTAGTTATTTTAAAAGGTACAATAAATTACTGTTGGCTGTAGTCACCATGTTGTGCTATTAAGTAATAGATCTTATTCATTCTATCTAACAATAATTTTGTACCTATTAATCATCCCCATTCCCCCTCCCCCTGATACTACCCTTCCCATCCTCTGGTAACCATCATTTACTCTCTGTCTCCATGAGTTACATTGTCTTAATATTTTTAGCAATGATAAATAAGTGAGAACATGTGAAGTTTGTATTTCTGTGCCTGGCTTATTTCATTTAACATAATCACCTTCAGCTGTGTCCATGTTGCTGCAAATTATGAGATCTCATTCTTTTCCATGGCTGAATAGTACTCCATTGTGTATATGTACCACATTTTCTTCCTCCATTTGCCTGTTGATAGACACTTAGGTTGCTTCTAAATCTTGGTTATTGTGAATAGTGCAGCAATAAACATAAGAGTGCAGATATCTCTTCAATATACTAATTTTCTTTCTTTTGGGCATATACCTAGCAGTGGAATTGCCAGATCCTATGGTAGTTTCATAGTTTTTTGAGGAACCTCCAAACTGTTCTCCATAGCAGTTGCATTGATTTACATACCCACCAACAGTGTACGAGGGCTCACTTTCCTCCACATTCTTGCCAGCATTCGTTATTGTGTGTATTTTGGATAAAGCTGTTCTAACTGGGGCAAGATGATAGCGCGATGTAGTTTTGATTTGCATTTCTCTGATGATCAATGATGTTGAGTACCTTTTCCTGTGCCTCTTTGCATAGGAAACAGGCATAGGACATTTGTATGTCTTCTTTTAAGTAATGTCTATTTAGATCTTTTGTTCATTTTTAAACCAGATTATTAGTTTTTTTTTCTGATTTAGTTAATATATTCCTTGTTATTAATCCCTTGTCAGGTGGGGGTAGCTTGTAAATATTTTCTCCCATTCTGTGTGCTGTCTTTTCACTTCACTAATTATTTCTTTTGCTGTGCAGAAAGTTTTTAGCTTGATATCATCCCATTTGTCCATTTTTTGCTTTGGTTCCCTGTGCTTTTGGGGTATTACTCAAGAAGTCTTTGATCATTCCACATGTCCTGGAGAGTGTCCTCAATGTTTTCTTGTAGCAGTTTCATAGTTTAGAGTTTTAGATTTAAGCATGTAGTCCATCTTGATTTCATTGTGGAATATGGTGAGAGATGGGAGTATAATCCCATTCCTTTGCATATGGCTATCTAGTTTCCTCAGCATCATTTAATGAAGAGACTGTCTTTTCCCCAACGTGTGTTCACACCTTTGTCAAAAAGAGGTCACTATAGATGTACGTATTTATTTCTGGGTTCTCTATTATGTTCCATTGGTCTATGTGTCTGTTTTTATGACAGTACCATGCTGTTTTGGTTACTATACCTCTGTAGCATTATTTGAATGCAGGCAATGTGATGCTTTTAATTTTGTTATTTTTGCTCAGTACGACTTTGGCTGTTCAGGGATTTTGTAGTTTGATATAAATTTTAGGATTATTTTTCTCTTTCTTGGAAGAATGTCATTGGTATTCTGATAGAGATTGCATTGAATCTGTAGACTGTTTTGGATAGTATGAACATTTTGACAATATTAACTCTTCCAATCTACGAACATGAAATATCATTCCATTTTTTGGTGTCCTCTTCAATTTCTTGCATCCATGTTTTATAGTTTTCTCTGTAGAGATTTTTTTTTTTTAGATGGAATTTCACTCTTGTCACCCAGGCTGGAGTGCATTGGTGTGATCTCGGCTCACTGCAACCTCCACCTCCCGGGTTCAAGCAATTCTCCTGCCTCATCCTCCAGAGTAGCTGGGACTACAGGTGCCCGCCACCATGCCTGGTTAATTACTGTATTTTTAGTAGACAGGGTTTCACCAGTTTGGCCAAGATATTCTCAATCTCCTGACCTTGTGATCCACCCACTTCAGCCTCCCAAAGTGCTGGGATTACAGGCGTGAGCCACCATGCCTGGCCCATTGTAGAGAAGTTTTTGCATCTTGTGGTTAAGTTTATTCCTAGGTATTTTATTTTATATGTGGCTATTATCAATACCATTACTTTCTTGATTTCTTTTTCAGATTGTTTGCTGTTGGCACATAGATATGCTACCAATTTTGTAAGTTTTTTTTTGTATGCTGCAACGTTACTGAATTTGTTTATCAATCCTAATAGTTTTCTGGTGGAGTCTTTAGGTTTTCCAAATAAAGATAATAACATCTGCAAAGAAGGGTAATTTGACTTCTTCCTTTTCAATTTGTATGTGCTTTATTGCTTTCTCTTGCCTGATTACTTTAACTAGAACTTCCAGCAATATGTTGAATAATAGTGGTGAAAATGGGCCTCCTTGTCATGTTCCAGATCTATGAGGAAAGGCTTTTTTTATTATTATTCTTGATCTTTGGGAGTTCGATTATTTAATGACTCTCAGGTAGTGTTCTTTGGGTTAAATCTGCTTGATGTTCCATAACCTTCTTCTACCTGAATATTGATATCTACTATAGGTTTGCAAAGCTGTTACTATTCCTTTGAATAAACTTCATACCCTAAACTTTCTCGCTCCACTTCCTCTTTAAAACCAATAACTCTTAGACTTGCCCTTTTGAGGCTATTTTGCAGATCTTGTAGGCATACTTCATAGGTTCATATTCTTTTTTCTTTTGTTTCCTCTGACTTTGTATTTTCAAATAGCCTGTCTCCAAGTTCAGTAATTCTTTCTTCTTTTTCAATTCTGCTGTTAAGAGATTCTGGTACATTCTTCAGTATGCCAATCCCATTTCTCAGCTCCAGAATTTCTGCTCGATTCTTTTTAATTATTTAATCTACTTGGTAAATTTATTATAGGATTCTGAGTTTCTTCTCTGTGTTATCTTGGGTTTTGTTGAGCTTCCTCAAATAGCTATTTTGAATTACATACCCGAAAGGTCACATATCTCTGTCTCTCTGAGACTGATCACTGGTGCCTTATTTAGTTTTTTTGGTGAGGTCATGTCTTTCTGGATGGTCTTGATGCTTGTAGATATTTGTCAGTATCTGGGCATTGAAGAGTTAGGTATTTATTGTACCTTTCTCAGTCTGGGCTTGTTCGTACCAGTATTTTTTGAGAAAGCTTTCCAGGTATTTGTAGTGACTTGGGTGTGGTGATCTAAGTCTATGTTAATTGCAGTCATGTCTGCTTTAGGGAACACCTCAAGCCCAGTAATCCTGTGGCTCTTGCAGACTTATAGAGGTACTGCCTTGGTGGTCTTGGATAACATCTGGGATCATTTTTTGGAGTACCATGAAGAGACACTTGTTCTCTTCCCTTACTTTTCCCCAAACAAATGCAGTCTGTTTCTGCTGAGCTTCCTGGAACTGGGAGAGGGATGACACAATCATCTCCATGGCTACCACGTCTGGTAGTATGCTGGGTCAGACCTGAACCAGAATAGCCCAGGATCTCACCTAAAGCCCGCCGTGACCACTGCCTGGCTACTGGCTATGTTCACTCAAGGCCCAAGGACTCTACAATCAGAAGGTGGCAAATCCAGCCAGGCTTGTGTCCTTCCCTTCAGGGCAGCGAGTTCCCCCAGCTCCAGTTGGGTCTAGATATGCTGTCCTGGAGCCAGAACTTGGAGTCGGGCGCCTTTGGAATCTACCTGATGCTGTATTCTACTGCAGCTAAGCTGGCACCCAAGCCAGAAGACAAAGTCTTTTGCACTCTCCCCTCCCTTTTCTTCAAGCAGAGGAGTCTGTTCCTGGGCCACCACTGCCTCAGGCCCAATGCGAGTACTGCCTGGTTACCACTGATGTCCACTTAAAGCCCAAGAGCACTTTAGCTAGCTTGCAGTGAATGCTGCCAGACCCGGCTGTCCCCATTCAGGGCAGTGGGCTCCCCTCTGGCCCAGGGAAGGTCCAGAAATGCCATCAAGGAGCCAAGTCCTGGAATTGGTGACCCCGAGAGTCCACTTGGCACTCTACCCCACTGTGGCCGAGCTGGTACCCAAGCTGCAAGACATAGTCTCCTTTACTCTTCCCTTCTCTTTTTCTCAGGCAGAAGATATATCACCCCCACCACAGCTGGAAATGTGCTGGGTCACACCTGAATCCAGCACAGTTCTGAGTCTCATCTGACATCCATGGTGAATACTGCCTGGTATCACTTGATTATTCAGGGCCCAGGGGCTCTTTAGTTAGCAGATGATGGCTTCTGCTAGGACTGGGTCCTTCCCTTCAAGGCAGCAGGTTCCCTTCTGGCCCAGAATTTGTTTAGAAATGTAATCCCAGAGCTAGACCCTGGAATGGCAGCCGCAGTACTCTCCCTGGCATCATATTCTATTCTGGCTGAGCCGGTATCCAAGTTGCAAGTCAAAGCCCTCTTTATTCTCACCTCTCCTCTCCTCAAGCAGAGGGAAGTAGTCTCTCCTAGACCTGTGAATTCCACTGCCTGGGGTTAGGGGAGGAGTGACACAAGTACTCCCTTGGCCTCACCAGCTGGTGTCCCATGAAGTCATGTGCACCCCAAGTCCACTGGCTCTAAGCCCAGCACAGCACCAAGACTTGCCCAGAAACTGCAGTCCTTGTGGCCTAGACTGCCTTTCAAGTTTATTTAAGACTCCGGAGAACTTTAGCCTATGTTGGAGGAGCTTGCTGGAATCCACGTTTCAACCACTGGGTAGGGCTGGTCTAAAAGCTCTCTCCATGGGTGCTGGCCGAGTTCTGCCTTTATTGTTTTCCACTGTGACAGAGCAGCACTGAGTTCCAACGCAATGTCCCACAGGTGCCACACTTTCCCTCCCCCAGGCACACAGATTCTCTGCACCATGTGGACCCTGCCAGGGGATGCGGGAGAAGCGGTGTAGGCAATTCAAGACTATCCTTCCTATCTTCTTCAGTGCCTCTTTCAGTGACATGCAGCTAAAACCAGGTATTGTGATCACTCACTTGACTTTCAGTCCTTATGATGATGCTTTTTCTGTGTAGATAGTCGTTCATCTTGGTGTTCCTATGTGAAGGGAGAGTCACTGGAGGCTTCTATTTGCCCATTTTGCTTGATCTCCTCTGAGCTTTGCCCTTCACTTTCTTGATATTATACCTTGAATTGTGAAACTTTTGCTTTTGATGAAGCCCAATTTATCCATTTTTTATTTGGATGTTTGTGCTTTTGGTGTCATAGCTAAGAAATCATTGCCTAGTGCAAGGTCACAAACACTTCTCCTTGTATTTTCTTCTAAAAATTCTATAGCTTTAGCTCTTGCATTTAGATGTTTGGTCAATTTTGAGTTAACATTTGCATATGGTATGAAGTAAAGGTACACATTCATTTGTTTGCCTGAGATATTTAGTTGTCCTAGAACCATTTGTTGAAGTTAGAATCCCCCAAAACTTAAAACTAATGGCCTACTGTTGACCAGAAACCTTATAGATAACAAATATTAACAGTAAATTAACACATATCTTGTATATTATATGTATCATATACTTCATTCTTTGAAAGTAAGCTAGAGAAAAGAAAGCATTATTAAGAAAATTATAAGGAGAAAAGCATTTACTAGTCTTTAAGTGGAAGTGGATTATCATAAAGGTCTTCATCCTAGCTTCATGTTGAGTAGGCTGAGGAGGAGGAAGAGGGACTTGATCTTGCTGTCTCAGGGGTGGCGTAAGTGGAAGAAAATCTGTGTATAAGTGGAACCTTGAAGTTCAAATCCATGTTGTCCAAGAGTCACATTTATATGCTTCTAGTTGCCATGCTCTCTCTCTCTCTCTCTCTGCCTGATTCTTCATCCTGTCTCCTGTGATGTGGGAATGAAGCATTGCCCTCCTGACTCATTGTACTCTCCCTGTCCAGAAGCTGTAAGAAACAAAAAAACCTTTGAACTTACTTCCTTTTGTGGTGGTATATTGAATTTGTGCCTTCCATCTCTGATGAATCAGCGGCTGCCCCAGGTCAAATTTTCCCCAGAATGCCAGAGGGAACACAAGGTCAGGCTCCCAGCTCCAGAGTGATGGTCATACAGACATAAACTGGACACGAGTCAGACAAGAGCTGCAAGGGCATCTGCCAGTATAAACAAGTTTCTCATTTGAGGGACCCATTGCTTGCATGTTGAACAAGGATGTATTAGGTCATTCACTAGGTAAAAAAATATTATCTCATAAAAGGCACAATCTAAACTCTAATGCCTGGCTTCTCTTCATTTTCCATTAGGGCAGGGTTACTATTTGCTCTGGTACTGGAACCCTAATTTAGCTGGAGGCTCTCAAAACACAGTATCACATTGTCTTGGTTTCTGGAAAGTTGTAGTAAGTTTTGAAATCAGAATGTGTGAGTCCTTCAATTTTGCTTTTCTTTCTCAAGATTGTTTTGGCTATTAAGGTTCCCTTACATTTCTATAAAAATTTTGGAATGAGCTTGTCCATTTCTGCAAAAGATGGCAGCTTGATAGGAATTGCATCAAACTAGTATATTGATACAGAGAGTATTGTCATCTAAACCATACTAAGCATTCCAATCCAATTCCAATTCTTTCTATTTCTTTAGGTCTTATTTTTATTGTCAGTTTCACTAGGCTATCTAATTGTGAACGTACATTGCCAGTATCTTCTTGATGGATTTACCTTTATCCTTATAAAATGTTCTTTTTATCTTTAGTAATAATTTATTTTTGTTAAAGTCTGTTGTCTCTGATATTATTATAGCCATTCCAATTCTCTCTTTTTATCATTTCCATGGTATATCTCTTTTCATCCTATTTGTATTTTTGAATTTAACATGAGTCTTCTGTAGACATGATACAGTTGGATCACATTTTTATCCATTATGTCAATCTCTTAATTGTAGAGCTTAATTCATTTACATTTAATGTAACTACAGATAGAGAAGAACACACTTGTGCCATTTTGCTACATCTTTTATATATGTCATATCATTTGTTCTTAGTTTCCTTTATTACTAGAGGAAATTTGTGGTAAATAGATATTTTTTAGTGTACCATTTTAATTCCCTTGACACTTTGTTTGCTATATATTTTTCAGTTATTTTCTTGGTGCTTGCCCTGGGGGTTAAAAATAACACCTTAATTTAGAATAATCTTATTCAGATTAATACTAATTTAACTTCCATAGTATGTAAAAGCTTTGTACCTGCAGTTTGAAACTTCTACTTCCTGCTGTTATTGTCACAAGTTACTCTGTATACATTGAGTTCTCATAAACATAAATTTACAATTATTGCTGTGTGCGGTTGTCTTTTCAAATAACTAGAAAAAGAGGAGTTACAAATTAAAAATTTATGCTGTCTTTTATATTTACCTATGTAGTTACCTCTACTGGTGTTCTTTTTTCCCACTTGTATGGTTATGATGTGTCTAGGTGTGGATCTCTTTGAGTTTATCCTTCTTATAGTTCATTAAACTTATTGGATTACAGATTAATAGGTTTTTTAAATAAAATTTGGTAATTTTCAGCCATTATTTTCTCCAATATTTCTTTTGCCACTTTTGTCTCTCTCATTCTGGAACTTCCATTATACTTATGTTAGTACACTTGATGGTGTCTCACAGGTCTCAGATGGCCTGCTCTTTTTCCTTCACTCATTTTTCTATTTCTAAAACAGGGTAATTTCATTTGTTGAAACTTTACAAAGCACTTGTGGACGTGCATTCCCCAGCCTTTCTTCCAAGGCTTTTTGGTTAATCTATTGTTTGCCCTGATTATTATGCATTGCCTCAAGCAGCAAAGACTAAAACTTTTGTCTATAAGTGTTTTTGACAAATGCCCCCAGGGTAGCAACATGAGCAGTAGGAGAGTTCTGAGTCATATGAAATAAAGAGAGGGCTTCTGGTTGGATCTTCCAGGGAACCACTAGATAAAATAATGACAATTCTTTGCAAATGAAATCTTCTCTACTCCCTCCAGAAGCAGTAATACGGGCTGTTATATTTAAGGCTAACTCTGAGCTGGTTAGTGAGGAATAGTACTACAGTAAATGAAAATACTGTAAAGCTTGCTGTTTTTATTGAGATTCAGCGGTGCATTTTTTGAATAAGTGCCCCCATGGGTTGCTGCAAGCCTTGGTTAACTTTTAGAGTTACAAAAAAGTTGACTCTGATAATTTTTGCAAGTCTTTTAAATTGATTTTTTTGTGGGGCAGATTTTTGGAGTTCCTTATTCTAGCATTTCACTGAGTTCACATTTTATACCATTTTTGAGCATTTTCTGTGTTACAGACACAGAAATATCTGTCTTTATAATGACCTCATTTCATCCTTGTAATAGCCCTTTAATGTGGGTATCATTCTGCTTTAATAGATAGAAATTTATGATAAAAAATGCTTTAAAATTGAATTATACTGATACTTGTAAAACTCAGTAAACTTAAGAGAAATCATTGAATTGTACACTTAAAAATACATAAGAAAACTGAGGATTAGAGGCATGAGATTACACTTGGAAGTAGCAGAACTGTATTAATCCATTTTCACACTGCCAGCAAAGACATACCTGAGACTGGGCAATTTATAAAGAAAAAGAGGTTTAATGAACTTACAGTTCCACATGGCTGGGGAGGCCTCACAGTCATGGCAGAAGGCGAAAGGCACATCTTACACGGCAATAGGCAAGAGAGAATGAGAGCCAAGCAAAAGGGGAAACCCCTTATAAAACCATCAGATCTCATGAGACTTACTCACTACCATGAGAACAGTATGGGGGAAACCACCCCCATGATTCAGTTATCTCCCACTGGTTTCCTCCCACAACATGTGGGAATTATGGGAGCTATAATTCAAGATGAGATTTGGGTGAGGACACAGCCAAATCATGTCATGAACCATAATCTAAATCCAGGTCTGTCTAAGTTTAAAAAAAGTTTTTCTACATCAGGTGGCTTCCTATGGTGGGGTCAAGCTGAAAACTTGCTAAATCAGAATAAAGAAGATATAGGAAAGTTGCTACCAGTTGAGGCTGGAAGTGATCACCACAGATGGGCCCACATTCCCACAGGGAATAAGCACTTCCATAGGTTTTGCTCAAGTTATTATCAGATGAATTGTACAATAGGGAATGCATAAGTAAGGTGCAACTTCACTAAGTTGCTCTGTATTCTTTCCATGTAGCTATTCCCCTGGCTTTCCAGACAAGTGTACTTTTTATAAAATTGATCTCTGTTTCTATGGAATTTTCTTTAAGGCCAAGTTTAAGATCTCTGACTTCACAGAGAAAGATCTTGAAAGCCCTAGAAGATTTAGAGAAGAATGTACTTTCTCAGAAAGTCCTTCCTGACTTTCAGGCCACGACAAACCCCTTCTTTATAGGCTGTTGAGGGTCCCTTAACCTTCCCTTTGGAGCGCTTGTTATTATAATTTTACATGTATTAGTATGACTACTGATTGTTTCCCCCATAAGACTTCAAGCTCCGTGAGAGTAGGGACCCTGACCCTCTTTTCACCTCTGTGCCAGTATCTGGCACATAGAAGGTGCTCAGCAAATATTTGTGAATGAATTAACAGGAAACTTAGCTTCCTTCCTTTATATAGTCTGACCTTGAAATTAATCTCTTTTAAGGGGTAAAAGATTAAAAATATAGAGCATTGGTAAAAATAAATAAGATAAAATATAGTAAAAAGAGACACAGAATAAATAATCAAGCCATTCTTCTAGGAGGAGATCCAGGTCTTGTGTCTAAACCTCAGAGAATTTGAGGAACCCCCCATTAAGAAAAAGAATTTCTGCCAAAATACATAATTGCTAGGACCCCACCAAGTCACAGACATGGGCACAAATTATTAAGGTCCCTTATTATCTGGGCCAAAGCAGCTGTAAGATTCTGTCAGGAAGCTCATGCAGAGTCCTCAGATGAGCCCCACCTGGAGCCAAGACCCCTGGCTGTGGACTTGCCTAGCATAGAGGGAGCGTTTGATTTCCAGCAGCCATAGAAAGGGTGTGCTGCTGTCCCCCTAACAAGTTTCCAGGCAGCTGGCAGTGCCACCTTCTCATCAATATATCTGGGTTCCAAGTATCCTAGGTAGCCTACTATGATTAACCCATGTTGTAGATTGCTTAGGAGAGTCTGTTGGTTTCCTGCTCCCTAGAGGCACAGAGAAGAGGATATAGGCCTTCTTTTTGGAGAGAGAGAGAGATGAGGAGAAAAGGAATATTGTAAAGACTAGCAGGCCCCTTGAGAACAGGGAGTGCACCAGAGACATCACCTCTGACTATGCTGGCACAGAGTATGTACTCAGCTAATATCTGTGGCATCAAAGTGGACAGTCTGACAAAAAGAGTCACCTTCCAGCCTTGTTTCAATCCCAGCTCTCCAGCCTAGTAGGAAGCTGCAGAGTTACTCGGTGTCTGCTTGACAATCACCAATGCTTCCTTCCTTCTTAGACCAAAGCTCCTTCTCTCTGGATTAACTGAGCCACAGAATACACAGGCCTTCTGATATTACTTCAAAATAGTATCCTTTTGCAGAGATCATGCCATCAATCCAATGGACATGCCTCCGTCTGCAAACAGTGAGGCCAAGGACAAATAAATGGCTAGTGCACATCACGAATCCCTCCGTGACAGGGCAGCTTGGAGAAAGGAATGGAGTTCAGCACATTTGTATAAAACAAAAACGGATGGGTTCTGTTCTGCAACAATCTGAATTTCAGCCACTCTGATATCTAAAAATGCCTTGCCCATCTTCTTCACTGTCAAATACCTTAGAGCTTGGGCTGCTTGTCAGGACTTTTTAGTGGGAATATAAGCCTAAGAGGATACACTTTCAAAAGAATTCCTGCACCTTTCACTAACGGCAAGGCAACCAGATCTCCTACCTTCTGCAATTCAGGGCCCACCTGTAGACCAGCTTTACCATGCTCAGAAAGGGAAAAGAAGAACAAGGGCAATGGCCACTAGCAGGAGTGGAGCATCCAATTGCCAAGCCTTGAACTTGCTCCCCATTTGTCATTTCTCCATTTATGTAACAAATATTTGCTATACCCACAGTGACAGGTGACCCTGTGATCTCTCAGTAAGAGACCATGTCTTGGTTTTTTTTTTTTTTTTGCTGTAAATGATCATGAATTCAGGATGGAAAGAGATGTGGCCCTGGCCCTCAAGGAGATCACAAGATAGCAAGGAGACAGATAACTAACCCAATTAAAATGAATTATGACCAGTATGGTGATAAAGTTAGGCACAGGTGCTATGCTATTACATAGAGAAAACCCCTAGTCTCCAGAAACGGTGCAAGGTTTCCTGAATGAAGTGACATCTAAGATATCATAGAAGTGAACAGCACTAAGCCTGATAAAGGCAGAAGGGTGTTGCAGGCTATTCCATCAGGCTTAACCTGTGGTTAGAGTGGCCCCAAAAGTGGTAGCAGGGGTGTTTCTGCAAGGGATTGCCCCAAACAAGGCCAGTTGGGATTCCAAAGAAAGAAGGACTAAATGCCACGGTGATCCATCCAAAGCATTAATTAAGAGAATTTACATACAGAGTTCTGTGGCAGTCTTCAGAATGGACAGTGAGCAGAAGGAGAATTTCCACCTAGGTAGTCAGCAACAAGGGGGTTGGGCTATGAAGTTTATGTGAGGCTTTAAGTATCTAGCTCAGGGGGAGGGGCTATTTTTTGTTTGTAGTAATATGTTTGATTTTTTAGTGTTTTGGACAATAGCCTAAACAAGTTTATCAGTGTTTGGGAATATTCAAGACCCTGGCTTGTGTTCAAGCCTGCAGGGAAAATCATGTAGCCGGCCAGGAAGCAGAGAGGTCAAGACAATCTGTGTTCCTTGATCAGGAACACAGCAGGGAGTACTACAGTACCCTACACAGACAAAGGGAAGTACAAGGCCAAAGGCCTGGAGGTAAATAAGAACAGGATATATTGTGGGGACCTAAAGAAACTTAGGCTGGTTAAAGAACCCAGTTTTGCCTGTCTGGCTAATGGCAAAGAAGCAAGATATGAGACTGGAGAAATAGGCAGGAGCCTGGTAATGAAACCATATTAAGAAGTTTGAATTACTATTGCAGTAATGGAGCTATTGAAAGGTTGCAATCGATAAAGTAGCTGGTTAGCTTTCAATTCTGGAAATCCCTCTCTGGCTGTAGAGTGAAAGGTTGAAGGAGGAGAGACTATCCATATGAAAGATGGTTTAAATAGTCCAGGAGACGATGGTTGCCTGAACTTAGGTGGAGACAGTAGGAATGATGAAGAGTAGACAGATTCAAGAGGTATTTTCAGAGCTATATTCAATAGCACATGTAGGAAAAGAAACAGGGCTGGGTGTTTCCATTCCCCAAGGCTTAAGTGAGAGACTGGAGACAGTGTCTAGAAGGGAAAGCAAGTTTAGATATGAGTCAAAAAATTGCTGCTACTAAGAGGTCCAAGGAGGCAAAAGCCAGGAGTAGGACCCCAAAGAACAGGCCATCTTTCTACCAGGGAAGCTATTGTCTGGGTAACCATTGAGGAGCAGGATCTAACTGATGGGAGATTGAGAGGGTCAAGAACTGGGTCCTCAAGGAATAGTTAGCTCCTGATAGCTAAGAAATAGGATCTAACATAAAATCTCACCATGCTGCTCTCATGCTGTCTATTCCATTCAAGAAAATCTCAAAAACAGAAGCAAGCCAGGGCCCAAAGTTTATATGCATCAGTAGCTTCAGTCATCCTTGTATGGGGTAGGGATTCTGGATGGGCTCAGTTGGCAGATCCTGCTCCACATGGCATCAGCTGGGCTCACTTGGTGGTGTCAGCTGACAGGTGGGCTAATTTGCAAGATTTAGGATGGCTTCAGCCACATGTCTGGTACCCCAACTTCTGGGGATGGTTAGAAGTTTTCCACTCAGGGGATTATTGACCAGAATGCTCACACATGGCTTCAGGGTAGTTAGAGTTCAGCCACATCATCCCAGAGCTCCCAGAGAGGTGCCCCAAGATTCAGAAAATTGGTACGCATCACTGCCATTGTATTCTAATGGTCAAAGCAGTCAAAGATCGTGTAGACATAGATCCCTCTTGATGGAAGGAATGCCAACAACTTTGCATCCATCTTTTATTCACCATGAGACCTGAAAAGACATAAGGTAGGTAAGGTGCTTAGCATAGCGTCTGATGCATAGTAAGCACACGATACAGGAATAGCATGTATTTTGTAGCTAATGGCAAGGTTCAGGTGAAGAAAATCATGAACTGGAAGGTCTTTGCATATGCTCAAGCTATTGTGGCTCTTCACTAGTTAATATGATCCAATCCAGTGCCATATTCTGCTCTCAATCCCTCGGGCAGTTTGATAATTACATCTTCTGCATCTACAGTTGTTTTTTAATTATTTATTTATTTTTATTTATTTATTTATTTATTTTTTGCTGAGAAGAAGAAATAAGGTTGTTGTAGAGAATGGAGTCCATGTACAAAACTAAAATCTGTGTATCAGCATGTCCTCAGAATCAGTGGACAGGAGGGAAGAGAAGCAAAAGCATGCAAGGCATGCCATGGCAAAAGATTTGGGCTGCTGAGAGACCCTGATCCACAGATCTGCCATTGCTTTTGGTCCCAGGATTTAGTGCCAGACTCACAGAGATGTTGTGAGGCAGTGAGGCCTCCTGGCGCTGGAAAAAGTCATGTACCACACAACATGAGTACCCTCCTGAAACTACCTTCCTATCCAAATGCCTCCTGAAAATCCCAACTCAATTGAAAAAGAAAAATCTGTCAGTTCCGATATATTAGAAAGACAATTCAAGCAGCTGCTATCTGCTATTTGTATTTTATCTTTAGACATCTTTAATTTTTCCTTCAGACTGATCACAATTTCTATAGTATTATTTTTTCTTCTAGATCAAACAAAATCTGTTGTATAAAAAGAAGAAAATAAACTAATTCACATTGTCAAGTTTACAACTTCCATTTTTATTGTGCTGCAGCAATATCATGCAGTTATTTTATTTCCCCTCAGAAGAAGTCGTTATGGTTGATGGCGTCAATCGACCATAGATTAAAGAGTCCCCAAACAGACTGTGGCACATTGTTGAGGCTTTTAGTGTCAATAATCCTTGAGTAGGCTCTGATATGATTAACTACAGTAACTCTAAATGATCAATTCCTGTTTATTATTAAAATGGAACTCTGATTATGCCAAGGAATACGTTTCAGAAAGTTCCTTTCCACCACATTTGTGTTTCTTCCTGTCTTAGGATCTCCATTAAATAAGAATTCTGGGTGAAGTCACTTTTGCAGCTTGGTCCTAATGATGAGCAAGGGATGTTATTAAAAGAAGCAAATGAGCAAGTTTTTGACTAACGAGCAGGTTACTATAGCTAAGAATTACTGAAGAATTAACCCCCTGGCCTCCTTTCAGTTTGGTGCACATGCTGTTTGCTTCTTCTGCCTGGAAGCCTCTTCCCCACCCCTTCCTTTAGCTAATGTCTACACATTCTTTAGATCTCAGCTCAATTGTCACTGTCATTTTAAATTCCCTCTCCCAGCAGAATAAGTCAAATCTCCTTACTCTAAATTCTTGCCACGCCATGTACCTTTCTGCTGGCGTACTTACCACAGTTGCAATTTTGTTTAAATTTGTGAGATCATTCACTGAAATGTATACCTCTCCCACCAAACTAGAAGATCTGAGTAGAGGGACCATGTCTAATTCACTCATCATTATATCCCTAGCACCTGGCACAATACTTGGAATATAGTAATCATTCAATAAGTATTTGATGAGTCATCAAGCTAGCTTTGTTCTTGTATCTGAACAGGTAGCTCTAGCTGCTGTGGCATACAGCCCCAGAATCTCAGTGGATTAACACAATAAAGATTTATTTTTCATTCACATCAAAATATAACATAGATTGGACAGCTCTCAGTGGAGGCTAATTTCCATGCGATTATCTAGGGATCCAGATTTCTTCCATCTAGTGATGCTATAGTCTTCAACATAGAGTGAGCCCTCTGTAAAGGTAGGTTCTGCATTCACAGATTCAACCAACCACAGACAGAAAATATTCAGAAAAAAAAAATGAAAAATAACAATACAACAGTAAAAATACAAATAGAAGAAAACAACACAGTATAACAACTATTTACATAGCATTCACATTGTATTAGGTATTAAAAGCAATCTCAATATGATTTGAAGTATTGGGAGGATGTGTGTAGGTTATATGCAAATACTGTACCATTCTATGTCACAGACTTGAGCATCCATGAATTTTGGTATCTGCAGAGGTCCTGGAATCCATCCCTGTGAATACTGAGGGATAGCTATATAGTATGCACAATCTCTAAAGAAGGGAACAAGAGAGCATGGACAGTGGTGTAAGGGATTCTATAGCCAGGCTTAGAAATGGCACACTCTCACTTGTGCTCACACTCCAACCAACCCGACCATAAGCAGGGCTAAAAAATGTAGTCTTTCTGTGTACCCAGGAAGAGAAAACAGGATTGGTGAATATCCAGTCCATCTTTGCCACATGCTCTTCCACAGCTTACCACCTTTTACAACAATGAATACCAATAAGAAATCATCAAACCCCAAAATATTGTGCTCACTTTCTCTCCCTACTCTTATACCTTATCTTAGCCATCCTCAATCCCAATTAGAGTTGAGGGCTTTAAATCAATGGTGTCTTGGTTAAATATTGTTTAAGAAGCAAGTAGATACCTAAAAATCTGAAAAACATAACCAACCCAGGTCAGCTCCTTCATCAAAACCCTCTAATAGCTTCTCATCACGTGTCACAGACATACAAGGTTTTCCGCATGCTTTGGTTCTTAATACCTTTCCAGAAGCAAGTACATTTGTTTAAGGTGACTTGTTTTATCTTAAATATTAATGTGACTGGGTGTGGTGGCTCAAACCTGTAATCCCAGCACTTTGGGAGGCCGAAGCAAGTGGATCGCCTGACATCAGGAGTTCAAGATGAACCTGACCACCAGCATGGTGAAACCCCAGCTCTACTAAAAAAAAAAAAAAAAAAAAAAAAAAAAAAAAAAAAAAAAAAAAAAACATAGCCGAGCGTGTTGACACATGACAGTAATCCCAGCTACTTGGGAGGCTGAGCCAGGAGACTCCCTTGAAACCAGGAGGCAGAAGGTGCAGTGAGCCAAGATTGCTCTATTGCACTCCAGTCTGGACAACAGAGTGAAACTGTCTCATAAATAAATAAACAAACAAACAAATATTCACATGAAATTTTTCATTCTGCTCCAAAATACACTTATGAGTATTTAAATTTAAACTGTCTCCCTAGAAATTTCTAAACACAGTGATTGTTCAAGGAAGATGCCCTGCCATTATTCAGGTTTTAGAATGCTGTCTGGCATGAGAACAAAGGTTTAAGCAGCACAGACCTTGAAGCCCTTAGAAAAGTAGTGTTAAACTGACTCTACTAGAAAGAGCCCAGCAGAGATGCTCCTAACTGCCTCGGACCCTGTCTTAGTTTGCTTGGGCTGCCCTGACAAAGTACCACAGGCTGGGTGGCTTAATCAATAGACATTTATTTCCTCATAGTCCTGGAGACTGGAAATCTGAGATCAAGATGTCAGCAAGGTTGGTTCCTCTCAAGGCTTCTCTCCTTGGCTTGCAGATGGCCACCTTCTCCCTGTGTCCTCACATAGCCTTTCCTGTGTGTGTGTGTGTCCTAATCTGTTCTTCTTTTCAGGACATCAGTTGGATTGGATTAGGGCTTACCCATATGACCTTATTTTACCTCTTTAAAGGCCTATCTCTAATTAGTGTTACAATCTGAAGCACAGGAGGTTAGGACTTCAATATATGAATTTGAGGGGCACACAATTCAGCCCCTTACCAACTCCCAAGGTAATCTAAAGAGTACTGCAAGAAAAGAAAAATTCCCCTATGAATTCATTGCAAGAAAAAAATGCCCCTTCCCGCAACATACATACACGTCTACCCATGTTTTGGCAGCTTTAGATTCAGAGCACTTTGATTTAGGGAATTTTTTGCATCTGTCTAGTGGCTGTAGAGGAGTTTTGTGCTTTGTGGCACTGTTTTGTGGTTTTTCCATGGCTGCTGCACATCTAAAGCAATAAAAAGGATTTGAATTGCAATAATTTGCCTTCTCTCTGTCTCTCACAGTGCCCTGACTTGGTTGTCAAGCTTTTGAGAAAAATCACAGTTATACACACACTTTCTGTGCCGATACCTGCCACCCCTCTATTTGTTTTCTGATAAATATGCCCTTTCCCTGGAATTCTACTCAAATGCCAGTCTGTGATTGATTCCGGTGCCTGTCTTGTCCCTGTGTTATATGACAGCCCTTCCTGCATAAAAAGCCCTGCCCCTTCAGAGAAATGTGCTCAGAACTCAGTCTCCCCACTCCTCCCCCAGCCAGCACTCAGCAGCTGCTGAGCAGAAATGAGTTTTGGGAATGCCAGTGTGACAATTACACAGGTACCTAGGAGAACCAAAAGCTCTGGTCTCGGCTGCTTGATGGCTTCAGGGAAATTAAGTGCAAGCTGTTTGGTGAATAGTTCTCCTTAGGACATCATGAAATCCCAGAGGTGGGGATGCGTGGACAGCGCCTGCCTGTTACTTTCCCCCTCCTCCCCCAAGCTTCTAGAAAGAAGAAAGAAAAAACTGCAGCTTAGATTTTGATATTTTGAATTAATTAGAGCCCCAAATCCCACACCAGCCAGCAGGCTTCTTAATGAGGCCAATGTATTCATCTTCTTCAGGGATCATTACAGTGTCTCACGATGCCCTGTGGGTTTCAAAGCACTACTGCACACCACTGCTTCATCTGGGATCCACAATCACCTTGGTAGGTGGTCAAGACAGAAGTCATTCTTCCCATTCCTAGATGAGCTTTCAGGGATGTTGAGTCACCTTTTCAAGGTCACATAACTAATAAGCAGTAGAAACTGGATTTGAACTCAGCTGGTCTGTTACCAGGTTCCATGCAGTTAACCACTGCTGTTCTACACTGCCTCTCCAGAAAGATGTATGGCTGTTTCATGACAGAGTTATTTAGGGATGCAGAAAAAAACATGGAGGTTCAGTCAAATTTGAATTTCAGATAAACAATAAGTTTTTTGTATAAGTATATCCCATAGTTATGCTTATCTCAAATATTGCATGGAAAATACTTATATGTACTAAACATTTATTTGATGTTTATCTGAAATGTAAATTTAATTGGATATTCTGTTTTGTATTTGCTAAATCAGCCAATGCCATACTCGGCACTATCTTAACAAGGCTGGCCAACCACCTGGCCTGACCAGCTCTACTCCAGCCATAGCCATGCCTGCCTAATGCCACTTTCTTTTACTGACCCTGGCTTGAAGCTTACCAGCCATGCCTTCTCCATCCTCCTGACTTCACCTGCTTAATCTGTCCCCAAGCCCCAGACAGTCAGCAGTAGCTTTGGTTCTCTCATCTGGCCCTTCCTTCCCACTTCCCTAAGCACTACTCTGATGCAGAAGCCTATTACCTGTCATCCAGATCATGACCAAAGTTCTTCTAGTTGCTGCATTCAACAGATGATTGGCAGACCTTTTCTGACCAAAGCACAGGACATTCATCTATTCAAAACTTGCTAAAGGCTCCCTAAATTTCTTAGTGTGGCCTTCAAAGCTTTTTGATTGGGGTCCAACTTGACAATGCCACCTCCTCTCCCCACTCCTACCACAGTTGAGTGTGGATTTATAAGCCTCAGTCACACTGAGGACCCCAGTTTCCCACTTTCGTTTGCTTCTGTCACTCTATTGACCTTGAATCTCACCTCTCTTGGCATCCTTAAGTCTAGTTTGACAACCACTGCCTCCAGGAAATATTTTTTGCTTCCCACTCACATAGCCGTAAGTGATTTTGCCTCTGGCTCAACTCTCACCATGCCTCCTAACCCTTTTTGGTACATGCCATAATATCGTTCTTTTCTTGTTTTGGCCTATGTCTTAGCTCTTCTCTCCACTGTCTTACATTCCTAGAGGACAAGAGCTATTTTTGTGTTTGGTTTCCTCTCTAAAGGGCTTAGCACAGTTTCTGTCACATGACAGATGTTTCATAGAAATGTTTGGATATAGAGGGGGTGGAGCAAGATGGCCGAATAGGAACAGCTCCAGTCTCCAGCTTCCAGCACGAGTGACACAGAAGACAGGTGATTTCTGCATTTTCAACTGAGGTACTGGGTACATCTCACTAGGGAGTGCTGGACACTCAGTGCTGGTCAGCTGCTGCAGCCCGACCAGCGAGAGCTGAAGCAGGACGAGGCATTGCCTCACCTGGGAAGTGCAAGGGGGAAGGGAATCCCCTTTCCTAGCCAGGGGAACTGAGACACACAACACCTGGAAAATTGGGTAACTCCCACCCCAATATTGCGCTTTTCCGAGGGTCCAAGCAAACGGGCACACCAGGAGATTATATCCCACACCTGGCCGGGAGGGTCCCATGCCCATGGAGCCTCCCTCATTGCTAGCAGAGAAGTCTGCGATCTAACGGCAAGACAGCAGCCAGGCTGGGGGAGGGGTGCCCACCATTGCTGAGGCTTAAGTAGGTAAACAAAGCCACTGGGAAGCTCGAACTGGGTGGAGCTCACAGCAGCTCAAAGAGGCCTGCCTGTCTCTGTAGACTCCACCTCTGGGGACAGGGCACAGCTAAACAACAACAACAACAACAAAGCAGCAGAAACCTCTGCAGACTCAAACGACTCTGTCTGACAGCTTTGAAGAGAGCAATGGATCTCCCAACACGGAGGTTGAGATCTGAGAACGGACAGACTGCCTGCTCAAGTGGGTTCCTGATCCCTGAGTAGCCTAACTGGGAGACATCCCCCACTAGGGGCAGTCTGACACCCCACACCTCACAGGGTGGAGTACACCCCTGAGAGGAAGCTTCCAAAGCAAGAATCAGACAGGTGCACTCGCTGTTCAGCAATATTCTATCTTCTGCAACCTCTGCCGCTGATACCCAGGCAAACAGGGTCTGGAGTGGACCTCAAGCAATCTCCAACAGACCTATAGCTGAGGGTCCTGACAGTCAGAAGGAAAACTATCAAACAGGAAGGACACCCACACCAAAACCCCATCAGTACATCACCATCATCAAAGACCTGAGGCAGATAAAACCACAAAGATGGGGAAAAAGCAGGGCAGAAAAGCTGGAAATTCAAAAACTAAGAGCGCATCTCCCCCTCCAAAGGAACGCAGCTCATCGCCAGCAATGGATCAAAGCTGGATGGAGAATGACTTCAACGAGATGAGAGAAGAAGGCTTCAGTCAATCAAACCTCTCAGAGCTAAAGGAGGAATTGCGTACCCAGCGCAAAGAAACTAAAAATCTTGAAAAAAGAGTGGAAGAATTGATAACTAGAATAATTAATGCAGAGAAGGCCATAAACGAAATGACAGAGATGAAAACCATGACACAAGAAATACGTGACAAATGCACAACCTTCAGTAACCGACTCGATCAACTGGAAGAAAGAGTATCAGCGATTGAGGATCAAATGAATGAAATGAAGCGAGAAGAGAAACCAAAAGAAAAAAGAAGAAAAAGAAATGAACAAAGCCTGCAAGAAGTATGGAATTATGTAAAAAGACCAAATCTACGTCTGATTGGGGTGCCTGAAAGTGAGGGGGGAAATGGAACCAAGTTGGAAAACACTCTTCAGGATATCATCCAGGAGAACTTCCCCAACCTAGTAGGGCAGGCCAACATTCAAATTCAGGAAATACAGAGAATGCCACAAAGATACTCCTTGAGAAGAGTAACTCCAAGACACATAATTGTCAGATTCACCAAAGTTGAAATGAAGGAAAAACTCTTAAGGGCAGCCAGAGAGAAAGGTCGGGTTACCCACAAAGGGAAGCCCATCAGACTAACAGCAGATCTCTCAGCAGAAACTCTACAAGCCAGAAGAGAGTGCGGGCCAATATTCAACATTCTTAAAGAAAAGAATTTTAAACCTAGAATTTCATATCTAGCCAAACTAAGTTTCATAAGTGAAGGAGAAAAAAAAATCCTTTACAGATAAGCAAATGCTTAGAGATTTTGTCACTACCAGGCCTGCCTTACAAGAGACCTTGAAGGAAGCACTAAACATGGAAAGGAACAACCAGTACCAGCCACTGCAAAAACATGCCAAAATGTAAAGAACATTGAGGCTAGGAAGAAACTGCATCATCTAACAAGCAAAATAACCAGTTAATATCATAATGGCAGGATCAAGTTCACACATAACAATATTAACCTTAAATGTAAATGGACTAAATGATCCAATGAAAAGACACAGACTGGCAAACTGGATAAAGAGTCAAGACCCATCAGTCTGCTGTATTCAGGAGACCCATCTCACATGCAGAGACATACATAGGCTCAAAATAAAGGGATGGAGGAAGATCTACCAAGCAAATGGAGAACAAAAAAAAGCAGGAGTTGCAATCCTAGTCTCTGATAAACAGACTTTAAACCATCAAAGATCAAAAGAGACAAAGAAGGCCATTACATAATGGTAAAGGGATCAATTCAACAGGAAGAGCTAACTATCCTAAATATATATGCGCCCAATACAGGAGCACCCAGATTCATAAAGCAAGTCCTTAGAGACTTACAAAGAGACTTAGACTCCAATACAATAATAACGGGAGACTTCAACACCCCACTGTCAACATTAGACAGATCAACGAGACAGAAAGTTAACAAGGATATCCAGGAATTGAACTCATCTCTGCACCAAGCAGACCTAATAGACATCTACAGAACTCTCCACCCCAAATCAACAGAATATACATTCTTTTCAGCACCACATCACACTTATTCCAAAATTGACCACATAATTGGAAGTAAAGCACTCCTCAGCAAATGTACAAGAACAGAAATTATAACAAACTGTCTCTCAGACCACAGTGCAATCAAATTAGAACTCAGGACTAAGAAACTCAATCAAAACCACTCAACTACATGGAAACTGAATAACCTGCTCCTGAATGACTACTGGGTACATAACGAAATGAAGGCAGAAATAAAGATGTTCTTTGAAACCAATGAGAACAAAGATACAACATACCAGAATCTCTGGGACATATTTAAAGCAGTGTGTAGAGGGAAATTTATAGCACTAATGCCCACAAGAGAAAGCTGGAAAGATCTAAAATTGACACTCTAACATCACAATTAAAAGAAGTAGAGAAGCAAGAGCAAACACATTCAAAAGCTAGCAGAAGGCAAGAAATAACTAAGATCAGAGCAGAATTGAAGGAGATAGAGATACAAAACACCCTCCAAAAAATCAATGAATCCAGGAGTTGGTTTTTTGGAAAGATCAACAAAATTGATAGACTGCTAGCAAGACTAACAAAGAAGAAAAAAGAGAAGAATCAAATAGATACAATAAAAAATTATAAAGGGGATAGCACTGCTGATCCCACAGAAATACACACTACCATCAGAGGATACTATAAACACCTCTATGCAAATAAACTAGAAAATCTAGAAGAAATGGATAATTTCCTGGACATTTACACTCTCCCAAGACTAAACTAGGAAGAAGCTGAATCCCTGAATAGACCAATAGCAGGCTCTGAAATTGAGGCCATAATTAACAGCCTACCAACCAAAAAAAGTCCAGGACCAGATGGATTCACAGCTGAATTCTACCAGAGGTACAAGGAGGAGCTGGTACCAATCCTTCTGAAACTATTCCAATCAATAGAAAAAGAGGGAATCCTCCCTAACTCATTTTATGAGGCCAGCATCATCCTGATACCAAAGCCTGCCAGAGACACAACAAAAAAAAGAGAGAATTTTAGACCAATATCCCTGATGAACATCAATGTAAAAATCCTCAATAAAATACTGGCAAAGCAAATCCAGCAGCACATCAAAAAGCTTATCCACCACGATCAAGTTGGCTTCATCCCTGGGATGCAAGGCTGGTTCAACATACACAAATCAATAAACATAATCCAGCACATAAACAGAACCAAAGACAAAAACCACATGGTTATCTCAATGGATGCAGAAAAGGCCTTTGACAAAATTCAAGAGCCCTTCACGCTAAAAACTCTCAATAAACTAGGTATTGATGGAACATATCTCAAAATAATAAGAGCTATTTATGACAAACTCACAGCCAATATCATACTGAATGGGCAAAAACTGGAAGCATTCCCTTTGAAAACTGGCACAAGACAGTGATGCCCTCTCTCACCACTCCTATTCAACATAGTGCTGGAAGTTCTGGCCAGGGCAATCAGGCAAGAGAAAGAAATAAAGGGTATTCACTCAGCAAAAGAGGAAGTCAAATTGTCCCTGTTTGCAGATGACATGATTGTACATTTAGAAAACCCCATTGTCTCAGCCCAAAATCTCCTTAAGCTGATAAGCAACTTCAGCAAAGTCTCAGGATACAAAATTAATGTGCAAAAATCACAAGCATTCTTATACACCAGTAACAGACAAACAGAGAGCCAAATCATGAATGAACTTCCATTCACAATTGCTTCAAAGAGAATAAAATATCTAGGAATCCAACTTACAAGGGATGTAAAGGACCTCTTCAAGGAGAACTACAAACCACTGCTCAGTGAAATCAAAGAGGACACAAACAAATGGAAGAACATACCATGCTCATGGATAGGAAGAATCAATATCGTGAAAATGGCCATACTGCCCAAGGTCATTTATAGACTCAATACCATCCCCATCAAGTTATCAATGAATTTCTTCACAGAATTGGAAAAAACTGCTTTAAAGTTCATATGGAACCAAAAAAGAGCCCGCATTGCCAAGACAATCCTAAGTCAAAAGGACAAAGCTGGAGGCGTCACGCTACCTGACTTCAAACTATACTACAAGGCTACAGTAACCAAAACAGCATGGCACTGGTACCAAAACAGAGATATAGACCAATGGAACAGAACAGAGTCCTCAGAAATAATACCACACATCTACAGCCATCTGATCTTTGACAAACCTGAGAGAAACAAGAAATGGGGAAAGGATTCCCTATTTAATAAATGGTGCTGGGAAAATTGGCTCGCCATAAGTAGAAAGCTGAAACTGGATCCTTTCCTTACTCCTTATACGAAGATTAATTCAAGATGGATTAGAGACTTAAATGTTAGACCTAATACCATAAAAACCTTAGAAGAAAACCTAGGTAATACCATTCAGGACATAGGCATGGGCAAGGACTTCATGTCTAAAACACCAAAAGCAACGGCAACAAAAGCCAAAATTGACAAATGGGATCTAATTAAACTAAAGAGCTTCTGCACAGTAAGAGAAACTACCATCAGAGTGAACAAGCAACCCACAGAATGGGAGAAAATTTTTGCAATCTACTCACCAGACAAAGGACTAATATCCAGAACCTACAAAGAACTCAAACAAATTTACAAGAAAAAAACAAACAACCCCATCCAAAAGTGGGCAAAGGATATGAACAGACATTTCTCAAAAGAAGACATTCATACAGCCAACAGACACATGAATAAATGCTCATCATCACTGGCCATCAGAGAAATGCAAATCAAAACCACAATGAGATACCATCTCACACCAGCTAGAATGGCAATCATTAAAAAGTCAGGAAACAACAGGTGCTGGAGAGGATGTGGAGAAATAGGAACACTTTTACACTGTTGGTGGGATTGTAGACTAGTTTAACCATTATGGAAAACAGTACGGCGATTCCTCAAGGATCTAGAACTAGAAGTACCATATGACCCAGCCTTCCCATTACTGGATATACACCCAAAGGATTATAAATCATGCTGCCATAAAGACACATGCACACGTATGTTTATTGTGGCACTATTCACAATAGCAAAGACTTGGAATCAACCCAAATGTCCATCAGTGACAGACTGGATTAAGAAAATGTGGCATAGATACACCATGGAATACTATGCAGCCATAAAAAAGGATGAGTTCGTGTCCTTTGTAGGGACATGGATGCAGCTGGAAACCAGCATTCTCAGCAAACTATCGCAAGAACAGAAAACCAAACACCGCATGCTCTCACTCATAGGTGGGAACTGAACAATGAGATCACTTGGACACAGGAAGGGGAACATCACACACCGGGGACTATCATGGGGAGGAGGGAGGGGGGAGGGATTGCACTGGGAGTTTTAGCTGATGTGAATGACGAGTTGATGGGTGCTGATGAGTTGATGGGTGCAGCACACCAACATGGCACAAGTATACATACGTAACAAACCTGCACGTTATGCACATGTACCCTAGAACTTAAAGTATAATAATAATAAAATAAAATAAAATAAAATAAAAAAGAAATGTTTGGATATAAGTGAATGGCCTGCTCCCAGAATCATTCTTCATTCGACGACACTTACTCTATGCCAACACTGGGCCAAACTATGGAATTAGAGTGATCACTAGGATCTGGGTCTTTTCTTAAAGGCATACCATAAAAGCAAAGCAACCTTAACTGGAATGAAACTAGACCGCCCTGAAACCAATCTAAGATTAGTGTTTCTGCAAAAGAACCACACACCCAACTCCAGAATGATTTGAAGAATAAGGGAGGACTTCACTCAATAACCCTTGAGAAGGTTGGAGAGTGTATGGAGAGGTGAGGACAAAAGTATATCCTATAACATGGAGCAAAATATTCTCTAAGTCCTCTTCCAATTCTTCATCCCAAACCCACTCTTTGTGGCACCTACTTATTCCATCTCTTTCTCTCCCTTCTCCCCTAATGCCAAAAAGCAGCTCTCATTTGGCCTTGATGGTGCTTCATCCTCAATCCAGCCCTCTCCTGGGATTTTGCTTGGTTTTGAAGTATTGCTGCACACTTTGTCATATTGAGCCATTGAACCCTTCTCTTGGTTTCCATGGCTACATCCCCAGGCACTATCTGCACAACAGAGTACCTAGAGAGGCCAAGGAAAAAAATAATAATTTTTTCCCACCAGAAATTGACGAGACACTCTGTAAGGGCCTTCTAAAGGTATAGAAGGAAAAAAAAAAGGCCCAGAAAGAAGAAAACCTAAGAATGGGAAGGAAGACCTGACGAGGGGGCTGGAAGCCCGTACTGCTCCTTCACCTTTGATGACATTTTCTCTTCCAAGTCCTCCTTGCAACTTGTAGTACGCTGTCTCTCAAGTGGCCTCTAAGATGACACCCAATGGCCCCATCTCTTGGTATCAATGCCCTGTGTCACTCTCTCCTCTTAGGTTTGGGCTGGACCTAATGACTTACTTAAAACCTAATATGGCAGAAATGATGGGATATGACATCTGAAATTAGGTTACTAAAAAAACTCCAGTTTCCATCTTAGTGTCTTTCTCTTGCTTGTACTCTCTTGCTCTCTCTTAGATTGCTCCTCCTAGGTGAATCCAGCTGTCATGTCATCATTTGGAGGGATCCATATGCATGAGCTTGGACCCATTCCCCTACAGTTGACCCTTGAGGTGACTGCAGCTCCAACTGTCATCATGACTGCATGACATACTTTGAGCTATTGGCCTCCAGCTAAGCTGCACCCAGATTTCTGACCCATACAAACTCTGAGAGAATAATTGTTGGTTGTTTTAAGCCACTAAGTTTTGGGGTGATTTTGTTTGTTATGCAGCAATAGATAACTAATACACAGCTGAAATTTCCACATGCTTCACTGTGACTCAAGCACACCCATCCTACTTCATGTCCAAATGTCATTTTATAATGCAGCAGTCGAAATGATAAAGCCAGTGGTCTCCAGAGACACTTGTAGGGCTTTTATAGCTGTTACAAATTTTGCTTCATGAATCCCAGACCCATATGCAAATGTGAAGCTCAACCTTTGATAAGCCATTTGATTTCCCTTTTAGCTAATGAAGTGAAAATACACCATTTTACAGTAAGATTAAATTGCGAAAATGTTTCACTCTGGTCCCCTGTTAGTTGTAATTAAAAATAGAAATGGAGGAACAGGAAAAGTCACTGACTCCCTTCTGGCATGCTGGGCAATGGAAGGGGAAACTGTGATCCTCCGCAATCTCTAAGTGGAGGTAAAAGGGTGGGCATGGGGGAGCAGGGTGAGAGCACAAGCCTGCCCAAACTGGCAAAGGGTGTGCAGTCATCCCCCAGCAGCTCAGAATGCCAGAAGAAATATTTCCCCATGCTTTCTGGGCAGGAGGAAGAGAGGGAGGGCATTCCTATTTCTCAATGCCTGCTTAACACAGAGCATCTTAACTTGGGGCTCACAAATACTTAGTAGGACATGATTGAGTTGTAAAGGGTCTGGAAATTGCTGACACATAGTAAGAACTCAAATGTGTAAAACAGTGTGTGTATGTGTGTGTGTATGTATGGGTGAGGGAGGTATTTAGGTATCTGTGTGGCTGAGACAGAGAGTGGGTGAGGGACTGTATATGCACCTCTGTGTAGGTATGTTGTGTATAGGGATCCGTGTGTGAGATAAATTAGGTGAGAAGCATATATATATAAACGTGTATGTGTTTAGGTACCCACATGTACGAGAGACAGCATGAGTGAGGAAGCGTCTATGAGCCCATGTGCCTCTGTGTGAGGGTATTTGTGCAAATATACAAATACTAGGGTTACCTATCTATGAGCTAGGGTTTATCTATGTATGTGTGGGTGTGAAAGTATGAATGAGTGGTGGATACGTATGAATGTGCATTATTGACATGAGAGAAAAGTGGTTCTCTGATTCTGTAATGCTTCAGAATTCCGTGGGCACCTTGTTAGGAAGGTAGGTCCTCAATCTCTACCTCCTGAGATTCTAATTCAGTAATCTGGGTAGGGGCCCAGAAATCTGTAGGTTTTTATCCTGACGGTTCTCAGGCAGGTATGTCCAGAGAGAAACACTAAACCCAGAGACCCAGAGTGAAAAGGAACTATAAAAGTCATCATTCCACAGATGAGTAAACTGGGTCTGGAGGAGGAAAGTGGCTTTTTGTAGGCCACACAACTAACAAATGAAAGCCATGACTCAAACCCTGGCTTCCTGTCTACCAGCTCAGTATTCATTCAACTACATCAATACCAAGAGACTTGGGGAGAGAGTCACCTGAGGGCTTTATTCAATGCCCCCCGTCCCATATAGTGGCCCTTGAGAATCCTTGTCATAGTGAACATTTGTTTGTGTTAATTATATGCCAGGAGGGTGTTGGGGAAGAAACCAGGACTTGATGCCATATCACAACCCTGCTAGGACTACTGTATTAAACAGCAAAGGCAAAGGACACCCCTGTAAAGTGAGCCCTGTGTAGGGGGACACCCTAGCTGGAAGTCCAAAATATTCTACCCAGCGAGCAGCTGGGATGAGGGGGCAGATACCCTCTTGGCAATAATTGGGCTCATGGATGATTCTGGTTTCAGAGAAACTGGGCATAGCCAATGGCATTTCATAGGAGAGACCCTTCAAAGACATACTTACAAAAGAGCCAAGTGCTATTTTTAATTCAACCATCACGCCATCTAACAACCTCCCTCATTACCCTCTACCTGGCCCATTCATCTCAGATGCTGAACGTTGTCAGATGCTTTTTAAAAATCTAAGCACACTGTAGCCCCTGAGTTTCCTTTATCTGCCATGACAGCAGTGTCTTCAAAGAATTTCCGTAGGTTATTTTAAAATGACCTCCTCTAGCTTGGAGCTTAGTTTCCCAGAGAGCTTTCACTTCAGTGCTGGATATGAGAGGGGGAGGACCAGGAAGGCTGATTCGGCAGCCCTGCTGAGGCAACAGTGAGCACTGGCAGAGAACTGTGTGTGGGGCCCAAAGAGTTAGTGGTAGATGTGAGGGGAGGCTCTGCCTTTTTCATGAGCTGACATCAACTCCTTAACTCCAGGTGTCTTCATCTCTGCAACAGCTTAGCCAAGGGAAGGATGGAGCCACTTCACCCCTATCCCAACCACTCATTTACCATTGTGCTGTAGACACACGGGGGCCACTGACATGCCAGCAGCCACCACAGACAATAACTCAACAAAGAGATTGGCTGGGCCACAATCCCACAATCCATTGTTCTGTGCTCTTTCCATCCTGGTCATGAGGCAGGAAGCTAATAAACAGCCAAGCAATACAGGGCTGAGTCAAACAGAGATGACTAGGACACTTAAAGTCTCCTTTGTGGCTCTTGAAGTCTCCTTTGTGGCTCAATAAAGGTTGAGCCAGTGGTCAAAGCATCTTCAGGGAAGCCCAAGCTTGCCATCTGAAGCATAGAGCTGTTGATTCCGCCTGGGATTTTCCCATTATTCACTGTGTTTCATGTAGGGATTAGCTGAAACCTGATTTCCTGGGCTGTCAGGTTTCACTGCTTAGGTCCTTCCTGTGGAGTCTCACAGTCTTTTCCCTGAGCTTTTCAAAGACCTACACCTCTGTGCCTCTATATCACTATGCTGTGCACTTCTCAGTCAGGATATAGCTCTAGAAGGCAGGGCTTCTGTGTCATGCATGCACCTTGCCCAAGACCCTTCAAATTATGGATGTTTAGAAATGTGTGTATCTCTGTTGCTGGGAAAAAATTGGATGCTCAGAGCCTCCCACCAGTGTAGGCTAGGATGCGTTACCTCTGTTGGTGGCCACATACTGCCCTGTGACATGGGAAATACAGTAAAGAGAGCAGGAAATCACCCCTCTAGACCCCCACATGTCCCAGGCCCAGATATAAGATCTCAATCCTCACAAAGACCCTGTGATTTATCCTCCAATTCCAGTTGAAGAAATTGAGGCCTAGAAATATTTGGCAATTTTCCAATATAGCTAGTAAATTGGCAGAGCTGGATTGTAACTCAGATTATCATGAGGATTAAATGAGCTGGTGCAGGTAAAACCACAGACCTCCAAACGATGCTAGATAGGAGCTCTTCTCACGCTCCTCTCAGGCGGCAGCTCAGTTGTAGCACCAGCATAAGGGATGTCCCATCCCTGGGCCTCGGTTTCTGCATCCATTAACTAAGGGGATTGACTCTCCAAAGTGTGTTTCTCTAAATACTGTGGGAAAAGGAAAGCAACAAGGAGACGGGGTGAAAGCTGCCTCTAAAACCACGAGGCTTTCCTTTCCCCTTCAAGCAGCAGTTCTTAGACAGGGGGGCAGTGGAGAAGGTTCAAGAGAACTGCAGACTCCTCTCAAACAACATTGTGTGTATGTGCCTGGGTGGATTTTTCTGGAGAAGGTGGTCATAGCTTCAACTCAGGGCCAACACCCAAAAGAGACTATCAAACGTAAATCCTTCAAGAGGGCACCCAACATCCATTGGGCATTTATTCCAAGCTCAAGTTTCCTTATCACTGTAAAAGGCTAACATGATTTTTAAAAGCTGTACTTAAAAATTTGAGGCACCATTTGTATGTAGACTAAGTCAATCAAGAGAGGTCTTGGAATCAGATAAACTGGAATTCAGTTGCAGCTCTGCCATTTGCCAGCTGTATAATCCTGGCCGAGTTACTTCACTGAGCCTCACCGAGCCTCACCGAGCTTCACTGAGTTGATATGTAGTAGATGTATCAACTGAGGAAAAGTATTACTACAATCTGGCACATGGTAGGCATTGGTTAAATGCTGTTGTCCTTTCCTTTCTTCTAAATCTAAATCCAAAGTAAAGTTCTAATTACTCCTCAGAGTTGGCAGAATCTCAACTCTGAAATAGGTATTATTGCTATTGCTGTTGTTAGCCAACATTTATGGAGTGCTTACTATATGCCAGGCACTGTCTTTAATGATGTTAATATATTTACTTGTGAGACTTATTGACTACCATGAGAAAAGTATAGGAGAAACTGCCCCCCGTTATTCAATTATCTCCCACTGGCTCCCTCCCACAACACATGTTGGAGCTACAGTTAAAGATGAGATTTTGGTGGGGACATGGCCAAACCATATCAGAAGTGCTCATAAACCTGGGCTTTCCTCAATCTTGTGGGAGGAGCCTGAGCTCATCTGTAACCCCAGGACCCTAGGCTCTGGCAAGGGCTTCAGGTTTATGGCTAGACTATTGTTACCATGACACTCCCACTGCAGGCTAGACTCAACCTTACCTTCTGGACTCAGGAAGCCAGACACAGATTAATTCCTGACATGACAATCTCCACTCATTTATGCATGCATTCATTCATAAATCAATGCATTATTTATTCACTTGACATTTCTTTTCCTTTTTGCATCACTACCCTCCCCCAGTATTTCATCTCCTTTCACTTCTGTCTCATTCTCCATAACATATGTCAATAACCTCGATGATATCTTTTGATATTTTTCTATATGCTCAAATACATTTGGGGCAGATGGTCACTTTAGAAATCTGAGATCACAATGTGTACAATTTCTGCACATCACTTTCCTCACTCGGAAATCTCTCCCAGAAATCTTTCTAGGTAAACTGGTAAAGCTCTAGCTTTTTTTTTGTTTTTCATGGATGCAGTCAAATTCATCACACAACTGAACTTTCAGCCATATGTAAGGGTTGGCAGTTCCCTGAATACCCCAGACTGTATCCTGTCTCTGTTCCTTTGCCCATCCTGCTTCCTGGACCTGGCAAGTACAGTTCCCTATTGACCTGAAGGATACTTCCTCATCTGTAAAGACTCAGCTCATAGCAAATCTTTCCTGCCAACAAATGACGTGGCAGAAGTGACCCTGCTCTCCTTTGTGTCCTCAAGGTGCCCTGAACAGACTTCTATCCGAGAGTGTCTAAAATGTATATTGATATCTGTCTCCCCAAACAAGACTCTAAGTTCAGGAAAATAAGACTTGTCTGTTTTGCTCACTGCTGGAATACTGCAGGAACCCAATAAATATTCTGATACCAGGTGTGGTGGTTCATGCCTGCAATCTTAGCACTTTGGGAGGCCGAGGTGGGAGGATCCCTTGAGCTCAGCAGTTGGAGGCCAGCCTGGGCAACACGGCGAAACTCTGTCTCTATAGAAAATACAAAAATAAAATAAAATAAAATGGCCAGGTGTGGTGGCTCACGCCTGTAATCCCAGCACTTTGGGAGGCTGAGGCCGCAGATCACCTGAGGTCAGGAGTTTGAGACAAGCCTGCACAACATAGTGCAACCTGATCTCTACTAAAAATTCAAAAACTAGCTGGGTGTGGTGGCACGCACCTCTAGTCTCAACTACTCAGGAGGCTGAGGCAGGAGAATCACTTTAATCCAGGAGATGGAGGTTGCAGTGAGCCAAGATGGCACCACTGCACTCCAACCTGGGCAACACAGCGAGACTCCATCTAAAAAAAAAAAAAAAAGACAATACAAAAAAAAAAAAAAAAAAGCCAAGTGTGGTGGTGTGCACCTGTAGCCCAGCTACCTGGGGGACTGAGGCAGGAGGATCCTTTGAGCCAGGTAGGTCAAGGCTTGTACTACTGCACTCCAGTCTGGGCAACAGAATGAGACTCTATCTCAAAAAAAAATTATACATGATGGATGGATGAATAAATGAATGAAGATAATGAAAGCCTGGACAGGAGGACCAGCAGTGGAAGAGGAGTGACACTGGCAAACTTCAGAGCTATTTATGAGGTAGAACTGCCAAGATGTGGCAATTATCTTGAGGGAGTGTTTCTTATTTCCACAAGAACATAATAAGCACTGTGAAAGGTCATGTTTGTCTTGTTCGTGGTTTTCTCCCAATTGCCTAGATTGAATAGTGCCTAGTGCATAGTTGGTGCTGAATAAATATTTATGAAATAAATTAATTGCACTGGATTCAGGGATCTCCAGCCTAGGCCTTGTCCCTGACCCAGAGGACTAGACCCTTAAGCAACCCAAACCTCTCACCTTGCTGGCTCTCAAAGACTTCTGCTTTCTGCTTGTTCTCCTGTACTATCCAAATCATGATGCAAGATCCTTCTCCCTTTGGAATCTTTCTGAAGTCCTCACCTCAGCTAGTGTCACTTATTTGCAGCCCAAACCTGTGGTGATGAATGACTATGCGTTTGTGTGTGTGTGCATGTGCCCACGTGCCTATGTGCAGCTGTGTGTGTGCAAATGGTGCGAGTGAGTGTGAAGTAAGATTCCCAGTGGGGAGCCTCAAGAATATTTCTATCACAGAAAGAGGGAGCAGAGCTCAGGGGTTATTCTTAGCAGCAGCAGAGAAAATTGATATTCTTGTGCTGAGGTGAGGGTTGGCAGAGTTGCCTCACTTTCCTGTTGGCACCAGGTCAGAATCCAGGGTATGGAGAGGAACCTTTAGCTCCAAGAAAACTCAGGAGGTAGACCTAACTGTGAGATATTTACCCTGAGTTGCCTTTAGGAACGCTGGAGTCCAGGTACAGGTATATAGAGGAAGAGAAGCCCAATCCTCAAGCCAAATCCCTAAGAAGGCTTTATCAAAAGAGGATCTCCCCCCATGCTTCTAGCCCCATCTACAAGAGGGGTCCCCTTGGGGGTAGCAAGGAATACAGTAGCGAAGAGTGATTCCTTCTTGGGACAATGGCCACACTCCCCTGTAGTTTCTGCCATAAATCAAAGTTAGAGGCCCAAGGAATTCATCACACTACAACAAAGCAATAGCCTAAGCAAACGTACTGATGATGACAAGTACAGAAATTTCCACAGACTAGTGAGGAGCTCTGATATGTGTCTCGAGGGTACATAAAGAACAGGCTGTTCCCCGTCCTGTGTCCAAGTGATCTCATTGTTCAATTTCCACCTGTGAGTGAGAACATGCGGTGTTTGGTTTTCTGTTCTTGCGGATAGTGTGGCCTGTTGTGGGGTGGGGGGAGGGGAGGGATAGCATTAGGAGATATACCTAATGTAATTGACGAGTTAATGGGTGCAGCACACCAACATGGCACATGTATGCATATGTAACAAACCTGCATGTTGTGCACATGTACCCTAGAGCTTAAAGTATAATAAAAAATAAAAATAAAAAAAAAAGAACAGGCTGAACTGGATGGTAGGGCCCAGACCGTGGTGTTCCTTGAATGTCTTTTTAAAAGGTTTGGGCTTTATCCTGAAGGCAGTTTGAGGAGTAGGGGGTGTAATCCATGAAAGAGTTTAGGCAGGGAGGGTACATAATCAGCTTTCGATCTGCAGTCACTCTGGTGGCAATGTGGAGAACAGACTGGATGGAAGCAAGTTTAGGTACAGAGAAACAAAGAAGAGACTGCGGAGGTTTCACTGGCACCATATATATGGAGGGGACATGGGAAAAGTGGATCATCAAGAGTTGCTTAAAGGATAGACTTAATAGAACCAGGACAGTGGCGAGGGAATGTAGAGCAGAACTAGATTTCAAAGAGATGATGGGAAATCGTGGAAGATGGACTGGAGTTGAAGGAAGGTTTGAAGGAAGGAGGCAAGAGTTGAGACAGAGGTGACTCAAGCTTTACAAAGAGCCAGGAACAGAAAAGATAAACAAAAGGTCCTCAGCGGAGTGTTGCTGTGGTTGGGGGGCTCTGGGGACAACAGGAGTGCAGAGGCCTGTCTTGACCAGTTAAACTGGAGGTCTCAGCAGTGAGCCTAGTGTAAATGCCCAGCAGGCAGTTGGGAAGAGAGGTCAGCACTGGAAAGAGCAACCTGAATTTGACAGCATGAGATGACTCAACCCACAAAGCCAGGCCAGTGCTATGTCACTGATCCAGAACACAGGCTCAGACAAATTCGACAATCTTGGCCTGCAACTTGGCACAAGGCACATGCCATGCTGCCTCCCAGCAACAGGTTCTCACAATCTAAAATCCACCTCCTATATGTATGGCTTGAAGGAGATGCATTTAACTTAGGTTTGGAATATAAAATGTGTGTACAACCATTTATTCCATTAGTACATTTACTTTCCACCTCAGAACTAAATGCCTCTACTAATTAAATACATTTATTTTAACTGCAGAAGCATTCATTTCCAAAATAAGGACATGTTAATTATCTGCAAAATGAAATTATCCCCAGGATACTAATCTATATATTCATCTGCCTGGATATATGTTACCCATGGATGCCCGGTTGTGCTGCCAACTATTGCACAACACTGTTCAATGTACTCTTACCACCTGCATCCCCATCCTTCTTGTTATCATCTTACTGAGAACTGTATGGTTGATGTGGAATGTGTAATTTAAATATTACCACACTCATTCCAAACCTAAGAAGACTACAGATACATTATTCACAAGCAGGTTCTGATATAATTCAAGGGCATTTTTACCGGGAGAGGAGGTAACTGTCTCCAACTACCCTGAGGAGATTTTTGCTCACGTTTTATGAGAACTGACACCTTAATTCTCTTGTCACTGACATTTCCTAGACATGGGTACATATCTGTAATTCTCGTGATAAGTCATTAGTATTAATTAAGCCACATCAATAGCATAATTTAGCTAGTCAGTCAACATCTTCTGAGAGCTCTCAGTGGGGGTAGCCCTAACTCAGAGCATTGGAGAGTTAATAAGGGAAAAGAAAATGCAGGAATAGAAAGAGTTTTCCAGAAAGATGGGCATTCTTGCCTTCACAGTCACTGGGGAGTCACTCACAGAAACTTCAAGAAGGAGTGAGTTCTTCTTTTATGATATAACATCTGTTTTTCTCATCTGCACAATGGAGCAGAAATACCTTGCAACAGTCTGGCATCAAGAGGAGGAGCTTCAGAGAGAGTAGGCTTCAGTGCCCCTGGGGAAAGACAAATGGAATATAGTTGGTTCCAGCAGGAATTTGGCAACTCTGCGGACCAAATTCTGGCCTCTGGTCTACCAAATCTGATCAGTCAGAAGTGAAAAGGTAAGAGAGCCCTCTCAGTTAACAGAATGTCTTCTTTCTTCCTTCCTTTATATTCCTCTCTCTCCCTTCCTCCTTCCCTCTCTCATTCCTTTTATCCCATCCTTTCTCTCTTCCAGAATATTTTTTGAGCATCTACTATATGCCAGATAATATGCTAAGTAGTGGAGGAACAATAGTGTACAAATAAAAGTTCCTTCTCCTAAGCAGCTAGGATTCTAGTGAGGGGAGAGAATCATAAGTAAACAAATGAACAAACCAAACAATATATCAGCTGGTGAGAAGTATTATAAAAAATAAATGAGAATACAGGAACAGAAGTGATGAGAGGAAATGGTATTTTAACTTCAGGTAGTTTCACGTGCAGCATAGACATAGTAGAAGTCAGCAGGAAGAATATTCCTACTCTTGGATACCCAGACTCATGAGGCATACATGCAGTGTTAGTAGCAATTGAAATAAATGTTGCATTTTTAAAGTGCTACCTTGGTGCTGCTGGAACTACATATTTTATACATCCAAATAGCTTTCCTAGTCGAGTACCATGTGCTCATGCCTCCAAAAAGACAGAGGCCATTACCACCTACTTTTTCCCTTGGGCTAGCACCAACTTGACTCCCCAAAGGAAAGCTCAAGAGCTTTAATTTGGGGATTCCATGACTTCTGAGGAAATGCAAGTCAAAAGTTATGTTTCTACTTCCATGAATGAGACATGGGTTGGGCTCAAGGTGAATAAGAGGCTAGAACTGAATGGTTTGAGAGTGGCCCAGAAGATGGCATTGTCTAACATCAGGGATAACTGAGGCTACATTGAAGAATTCCAAATTAAGAATTTAAACCCTAAGTCCTCTGGTCCCCTATGCATCCTTGATTGTAGTATGTAGAAAAATATGGATATGCATGGGCCATTTTACACAAATTTTTAAATACACTAACGTACACTAATGTGTTATACACCAAGTTCAAGAAGCTTGAACTTTGCTTTGCTTGGCAGCCACTGGTTCTAAGGACTAGACTCAAGATGTGGGCGTTATCAAATAGTTCCCATAAAGGAGGACAGAGGAAAGATTGCCTTCATATGCCCGTGGATGTCTACCAACTTGAAAGGATATATCATGCTATTGAGGTTCCTGTCCCTTCTTAGTGACCAGAGAAAGTGATAATTTAAGATGGAATTATCTAGAAGACTTAGCCTATATAGATTACTATTATATATCAATCTGTGCATTTGTTTTGGTTCATCTCCTCCTGGGTTGATGGGTGCAGCAAACCACCATGGCACATGTATTCCTATGTAAGAAAACTGCACGTTCTGCACATGTACCCCAGAACTTAAAGCATAATTTAAAAAAAAAAGAATAAAACTTGCTACACTATAACTTGACAAAGCAGAAGTCTGGAAAAAAAAAAATGGGTGGTTTTTCAAATGGGATATTTTAGCCCTGAGATCAAAAAGAAACAAGCCAGAAGTATTAATAAAAGGCACAACAGAAGCTGCTGTGAGTAAAAACAGAGCATAGGATTGATCATTACTTAATTCAACAAGCATATGGTTTTCACTCACATCACAGTTCAAATGGATTGTTGCCAACCAGTCTTTCACTTGGTGCCTTGGGATCCTGGCTTCGAAAGAAAGAAAGAAAGAAAGAAAGAAAGAAAGAAAGAAAGAAAGAAAGAAAGAGAGAGAGAGAGAGAGAGAGA
>NC_045445.1:5250419-5318177 GCF_002776525.5 Piliocolobus tephrosceles | reverse complement strand
GGGGGGGGGGGGGGGGGGGGGGGGGGGGGGGGGGGGGGGGGGGAAGGAGGGAGGAAGGAAGGAAGGAAGGAAGAAAAGAAAAAGAATGGATGCTTCATGATAATTTTATGCACAGTTGCAGCATTAGTGCCTAAATAACGTGTGGCTCAGAGTAGATACTCAACAAATGTTTGTTGCATGAATGAATGACATAACTGCAACACATCTTTGGGAGAGCACAAGTTGCAGCCCCTTAAGGTACTGGGCTGCCTAGAGAGGGCTGTTTGTTTTCTTATGATTCACTTTTGAAAGTCCTCTGTATAAATCTAAATATAAGTCTTTGTCAGGTATTTGCTTTGCAAATATTTTCTATGCCTTGTCTTTTTATTATTTTATCAGTGTCCTGTAAAGGAGATGAATTTTTTTATTTTGTCCAGTTTATCATTTGGCTCTTTTATGGATTGTGCTTTTGGAGTCATATCTAAGAAATCTTTGCCTAACCCAAAGTCACAGATTTTCTTCTAAAAGTTTTACAGTTTTAGGTTTTACATTTAGGTCTGTGATCTATTTCAAATTAATTTCTGATTATGGTGAGGTAGTGGTCAAGGTTCTTTTTTTTTGCATTTGAATACTCAATTGTTCCAGCATCATTTATTGAAAAGATTATTCTTCCAGCTCCATCCATGTCCCTGCAAAGGAAATGTTCTCATTCCTTGTTACAGCTGCATAGTATTCCACGGTGTGCATGTGCCACATTTTCTTCATCGAATCTGTCACTGATGGGCATTTCAGTTGATTCTTTCTCCACAAATGCAGCAGTATTTGCAATAGCACACTATTGTAAACAATGTAAATGTTCATCAATGGGGACCAGTTAAATAAATTCCAGTATATTTATCCAGTGGAAATCCACGGCACCATTAAAAAGAGTGTAATAGCTCTATACATACTTATTTTTAACCATCTTTATGCCCTGCTAAGTAGATATAACATTTTAAATGGAAATAAAATTAATTTTTATATATTTTCCTGTTAACCATATGTTCACATCTTTTCATCCAATAAATATTCATTTAGATGTGCTTGTGTGGAGGCACTCTTCTAGGCACTGAGGATACAGCAGTGATATCTAGTGGGAGAAAGCAGACAATAAATAGTGTGATGGTTAATTGTATGTGTCAACTTGGCTGAGCTAAGGGATGCTCAGATAGCTACTAAAACATTATTTCTGGATGTGTCTGTGAGGTCGTTTCCAGAAGAAATTAGCATTTGAGTCAGTAGACTGAGTAAAGAATATCCAACCTGACCAATGTGAGTGGCCATCATCTAATCCATTGAGGGCTCAAATGGAACAAAAAGGTCAAAGAAGGTAAAATTCTCTTTTTTTTCTTGATCTGGGAGATCTGTCTTCTCCTGTCCTGGGACTTCGGTGTTCCTGGTTCTCAGACCTTTGAACTCAGATCAGGACTTACACCATTGGCTCACCTGGTTCTCAGGGCTTCTGGTTTGGACTGGAACCACACCACTGGCTCTCCTGGGTCTCCAGCTTGTAGACGGCAGATCATGGTGCTTCTCAGACTATATGATAGTGTGAGATAATCCCTCATACTAAATCTCTTTCTATATAGCTATATATCTCTTATTGGTTCTGTCTCTCTGGAGACCTCTGATGAACACAAGTAGCTACACACAAAATTTGATAGTGATAAGTGCTATGGGGAGAAATAAAACAGGGTAAGAAAGATGTGGAGTGTGGAATTGAAGGGTTACAATTTTAATAGGGTGGACATGGACAGTTTTACCAAGAAGGTGACATTTGAGTAAAGACTTAAAGGAGGTGAAAATGTGAGTCACACAGACATCTGGGAGACAAGCATTACACAGTGAGGAAAAGCAAGGCCCCCAAAGCAAGAGCTGTTGGAGGAATTTCAAGGAGGCCAGTGTGGCTGGAACAGAGTGAGCAAGTGGAAGGGAGCGGCAGGGAATGAGTGAGGGAGACAACAGCTCAGTAGGGCCTTGTGGGCTACTGGAAAGACTTTGGCTTTGACTCTCAGTGAGATAAGAAGGGATTTGAGGGAGCTTCAGCAGATAAGGAACAATTTTGTTTATTTGTAGGAGCTCTTTCTATATTTAGGAAATTACTTCTTCATCAGTCATATATTTTGGAATTTGTTGTTCCCCATTTGTCATTTCTATTTCTACACTTTGCTTATAATATTTTTCTATGTAAACCTTAATATGTACTTGGTTAAATTGATAAATTATTTGCATAATTAATAGCTAGCTATTGTTGGCCTACCTATAATTAATTTTTGCTTTATCTAGTAATAGACCTAAATTTTCATTTGGGATCCAGCCCTCTCCCCTCACACTGTGCAGGGCCTGGGAGACTAAAGCTTGCTGGAAATAACTCCAGCCAAACATTGCCTGTCTTCCATATCTACAGTTTTCTTCTAATCACTTTTTATAACTCCAGCCAAACATTACAACACGTAGCACCTGCTCTCCCCACCATAGTGATGGATTTGGGCAGGAATGAGACCTCAGCCACTCCAAGAGCCCAGCTGTTGGCTATCAATAACATCTTCTCTTCTAAACAGGACATGCAGCTATATTGAAGGCTTCCAAAATTACCCTATGCCTACCTGTCACAGGAATGTTCAGAGAACTAAGTCTCTGCCTTTCTCCACCCCATACTTCCTTCATATGGAAATACGAATGGGCAACTTCACAATTTTTTATTTACATCACCTAGACTCAAGTCAGAGGGAGAAGCAACAAATCAACAGTATCCAAGAAGTTCTCAAGTCCTCAAGGTGAACTTTACCTATATATACAAAATATATTTACCTCTTTCCTTTAACCCTTTTTCTTACTCCCACCACTTTCCACCCAATGTATAATAATATTAGTCACTTCATAGAGTTCTTATGAGGAGTTAAATGAGGAAATTACGTAAACTGCTGAGGGCTGGCCATAAGTTCTGAATAAGTGCTATTGAGTTATGAGTATTATTATCTTCCTTGGACTGGATTCACAGTGTCACGTCTTCTGGGACCACAGTAAGCAAAAGGTTCCAGCTCCTTCTATTATGTCATTTTAATTTGGGATATGGCTTAACATATTAGATGATCCTTTACGTGTGTGAGCAGTCTTTCTTTGACGGTATTTCTATGATCTTATGAAGAGCTAGATGCTGTCGCTCCATTTTATCTTGCTCATGGCAGCTGGTGTTTAGCCAACTTGTCTTTTTTTTCTGTTTTTATATTTTTGGTTTGGTTTTTTGGCAGAAGCCTGTGTTTTTCAGATTACTTTTTGCTTGTGTCTACTTTTTCCCAAAACAATATTACATATTAAACTGATTGTATATTTAAGTTTATTTTGTGCATCAAGAGTTGCATTGAATTTCTATGCTATTGTGGGGCAAATTGACATCATTGTAATTTAAGTCATTTTATCCCAAATTAGGCTATGTCTTTCCGTATGTTCAAATCTTCTTTTATGTCCCTCAACAGTTTCCTTCATATAAATATTGCATATTTCTTATTAAGTTTATTTTTCTAATCTCCATTTTGGATGTCTTAAATATATCTTTTCTCTCTTTGCTCTTTATCAAAGATTGGCAAACTATGGCCTGTTTTTGTAAATAAAGTTTTGTGATAAAGTTTAAATGGGCCACACCCATTTGTTTACATGTTGAGTATGGCTGCTTTCAGACTGAAATGGCAGAATGAAGTGGTCATAACAGAGACCATATGGCCTGGAAAGCCAAATATATTTACTATCTGGCCATTTACAAAAAAAGTTTGCCAACTTCTGCTTTATATTTTTTATCTAGCTGTTATTCAAAGACAAAGAAAGCTATTGATGCTTGTACATTAATTTTTTACCCAGCTACCTTAGTGTTTTTGTTACTTAATAGTTTACAGTATTTCTTTTAGTTTTTCCAGGTATAACATCTGTAAATATTAATAAATCTATTTGCTAATATTTCCTTTAGCATTTTTATATCTATACTCACATGAGAAGTTGTCTTTAATTTTCTTTTGTGTTTATCAACCTGTGTTCACTCAGGAAAACAAAGCCACTTGAGTATACCAGGAGTGGAAGGTTTAATATAGAAATGAGGGCTTATTTGAATTTTGGGAAAGCTGATGAAACAGGCCAGCAGAGTCACTGCAGGAGACCAGGAAAGTTACATCTGGAAGGTTAGTGAAGCAGACACTAAAGACTTAAGCATGAAGCATAGAAGTCCGGATCCTTCAATACTTACTGGGAAACATCTGAAATTCTCAAGAACCTCTGAGAAATCTCCCATGCTGTGGCAATAAAGTGGTGGTACTCAAGCCATCACCAAGATGGCTCATATGTCTCATTGCACTATGTCCAAAGACAAATGGCCTCTGCTTTTCTTCTGTCTCCTAAATCTCTTAAGATTTCCTCTTATTTGCTTAAGTCTAACCCAGAAGACTTACCTGGCAAGTAATTCTGGGAAATGTAGTCCCTTTTTTCTCCGAAGGGGTGGGGATAATACCAAGTTGACAACAGAAAATTTAGCACTCTTTTTAAGGCTTAAGTAATTTCTTGGTGCTCTAAATATTTCTTATGATTATTCCATGGGTGCTTAAAAAGAATATGTATTCTCTGATTTAAGAATATGTCATTGATTTAACTTACTGATTAGATATTAATAAAATAGATGTTTAAATTACCTTATTAATTTGGTTAAGTCCTCCACAACTACTTACTTTTTGACTATTTGTCATGGAAAGATGTAGCTAAATAAAGAACTACTCTATATGTATTTCTAGCTCTCTCTGTATTCTCTACATTTTGCTTTATAATTGTTTTCTTTCTTAGATACAGGATCTTGCTGTGTTGCCCAGGCCAGAGTGCAGTGGCATGATCATAGCTCACTGGAGCCTTGAACTCCTGGACTCAAGCAATCCTTCTGCCTCAGCTTCTCAAGTAGATGGGACTACAGGTGTGCACCACCATACTCTGCTAACTTTTTTCTTGTTTTTATTTTTAGTGATGGAGTCATGCTATGATGCTCAGAGTGGTCTTGAGCTCCTGGCCTCAAGCAATCCTCCCACCTCAGCCTCCTGAGTAACTGGGATTATAGGTGAAAGGCACCATGCCTGGATTTGCTTTATAAATTTTGATATGTTACTTGGCGCATAGATACTCATTGCTGTTAGACCTTCATTATGTGTTGTACCCTGCCCTTCTTTGTTTCACTTTTCCTTGAATTCAGCCTTGTCTGATATTAATTTTCATCTGTCTGCTTTCTTCTTATTTCCATTTTTCTAATATGCTTTTGTCTACTCATTTGCTTTCAATTTTTTCTGAGTCATTTCATTCTAGATGAGTATATTACAGTCAGTACTTAATTGGGTTTTTCTTTGTCACTGAATATGAGTGTCTCTTTTCCTGTGTATTGATAGGGTAGATATGTGTAGTATGAGTGTTACAATTTTTTAAAACGCTTTGATTTCTCTGCTTGGTTTTATTTGGGGTCTCCGATTATTTTTAAGGTGGGTAGTGTCATTTTGTTTTTAATGTTTGCCTTTGTAAAAATAATTTTATAGGCTGTACTTAATCTTCTATTTATTTAGCTAGTATCTATTGACTCTTCAATAACAGTAGTAAATGCCCCTGCTTCTAACTCCCCTTGCCCTCTACCTTTTAATTTTGTGGGGTATACTACTGGCCTTAGTTTTTCTAGTGGTTAATTTTATACATTTAAATAGGTTTATACTTTTTAAACTTCAATGGCCACCTTTCAAAATATTTTGACCCCACCCATTATAAAACATAAGTATGCTATCTTACATGCACAATCTCACTTTCTCTCCCCTTACACTTCCTAATTTTCACTGGGTATTTTAATATTTCTTCATCATCATGGTTGATTACGTTTACATGTATATTGCAGTGGTAGTTCCCATAATTGTTATAACCTTTAACCATAGTTCTGTATTTATTTTTGCCACAGGTTTTCCCATTCACCTTTTGGTTCCACTTTATCTTCTAGTAGAGTCTTCAAAAAAGTGTTCTTGGAAACTATAGCCCATGAAACATTATTGCATATTTGAAAATATTTATCTGTCAGCATTACACCTGAATGACAATTTAGCTAGGTCAAATTTACTGGCTCACATCACCTTTTTTGGTAATTTTTTAAGCACTTCTCTACTGTCATGTAATGTTGTATATAGGTTAGCCTAAAGCCAACTTGTGTTTTTTTATTTTGCTGTTATAGCAGTTTGATCATTTTTGCCTGGATGCCCCATAGGATTATTTTTCTTTGTCTTTATTTCAGGAAACCTTACTAGACTATGGTTCAGTACTGACCAGACATTTTTTTCCTTAACAAACACCATGCCCTTTAGATCCTTAGATTCAAATCTTTTTTAATATCAGTAAAGTTTTTAAAATTACACCTTTGGATATTTTATATTTTTCTCGTTTTTTCTTCTTAAAGAAGAAAACATTAATTCTAGTGTTGTCACTCCTTTGCCTGTCTTCCATATCTACAATTTTCTTCTAATCACTTTTTATAATTTCCATTTCATTTTGCTCAGTTGCCTCAAAGCTGCTATCTATTTTTCTGTTGTCAACAATCTGTAGTCTTACATCAGCTAGTATGATAATATTGTGTCACCAATTACCACTATTTACAAGCTAACCATAATTTCTCTGATGATTTTAGTTTTCTCTTCTATTTCGTGTCCTAGATACAGGCAGCTCAATTTTAATTTTTGTTGCTTTTCTTGATTCCTTATACCTTCGCATTAAGCTCTTAATTCACAAATTACTGCAATTGTTAAGTTATTGAGTTCTTAAACAAATATTTGGTCATGATTTTCATCTACTCCACATCAAAATGTTCATACTGTGTAGGCTGTTTGCCTTTTTTGTCCTGTCATTTTCCACCATTTTGTGATATTTTTGTATGGATCTCCTTGTTCCTTTTTTATTATTAGTCATCCTTGAATGAGCAAAAATCTTCCTAGAGCAAGTATTTGAAAGAAGTAGTGTGGAAGAGGGGCCGGGGCTGTGTTCTGCATTAGTAGAAAATCCCCTAATTCTTAGTAAAATCCTTTATGATTCATGGTCTTGTGGGAGAAGGTTGTGAAGTGGGTTTTGTGAATGTGCTTCATGTGCAATAGAGAGTGACTGAGAGGTGGTTTAACCTTTCTTCTTAGCTCACAAAGAATGGCTGCTACAGAGCTGCTTAACACCCACAGTTTTTCTTCTACATGCTGCACATTTACAAAGATGGAGTATCTGTGAGTTTTCTCACTCATTCCTACATCCCCTGCCATTTTAAAGTATCCAAGGAAGTTGGGGAGATTCCCGCAGCTAAACAGGCACTCAGATCTTATTGTTCCAAACAAAAGATTATTAGATTTGCCCGGTGAGTAGGTCACCTATTTTGGAGAATTTTGTGCTCTGCCAGCTCTCCTCAAGATTTGGAAAAGCAGTTATTTTCTATTGGAGCCCCCATCACTCCAGTCCAAAGTTCACTGCAGGTAACATCCCATCTTATTTGTGTGGTTCCTGACTATAGGAGTTCCCTAGTTTCAACAAAAATAATGTCTTTGTTTTTGCTTCTCATTGATTTTTCCCCAATTTTGTTTCCAAGGGAAAAGTAAAAACACTCTAACTCTAACATCTTAAAATTAAAGCGTGGGAGGAACCTAAACTACTCATTAGTATATGCCATGCTGTATGTGATATGGCAGAGACTGCTACCTGTCCACCAGAATCTGTTTATTTTTCTTGGATGCACAATAAGACTACATTTCCTAGTCTGCCTTGCAATTACATGTGACCATGTGATTAAGATTTAGTGGGTGAAATTTAAGAAGAAGCAAGGTGTGTAAATTCTAGGGCTAGCCCATTAAAAGCCCTAACATGGGCACCTGTGTGTTTTTCTCTTTCTGCTTACTTGGGTTGGAGATAATCACAGTGATGCTGAAAACCATGTGCTGAAGAAGGCAAAGCCTCCTTCTGCTTGGGCTCCTGAATGACTGTGTGGAACAGAGGCCCTTGCCACTCTTGGGCCATTCGGGATTGTTACATGCACAAAGAGTAAAGTTCTTTTCTGTTAAGCCATTAGATGTATGGGTTTATTTGCTGTTACAGCCTAGTGCAACCCAAATGATATAGTGAGGGAGGCAGGACAAGGAAGAAACCTATTCAGTATGGAGTTATTCTTAGGAACAAGTTATAAAAATCATAAGGATCAGCCACCACTGCTGGTTGATCCATTATAGACCAGAATAAGCAAGTGGTATGATTCCAGAAGGAGATGCCATAGTTGTGTGAGAGAGAGATTAACCATTCCTATAAACAGAAGGGTCAAAGAAAGTAGCCAGTCACCAGAATGCTTATATTAAGGAGGATTGTGACTACCTGTATATAAAGTACAGGAAGAAAATGGAGCAGGGCAATTAAGATGAATTGCAGACACAACTATTTGTGCATATTAATTTGAATTTAAATTTAAACTTAATTTAAGGATAATTTAAAGGAAAATCTTCCCTTACCTATTTCATGCTGAAGAGGTCTTTCAAGTTGTCAAACTCTATATATATAAATAAGACTGCACAATCCAGACCCTCCGGAACCCAGAGATGAATTGCATGTGATAGTTGATGGGTGGGAAGCCCACAGAGCAGCACCTCTGGTCATTGCCATCCAGCTAGCTGGTGCTCTCAGAAGAATGAGATGAAGAGGCATGACTTTCAAGCTTCCTCTGCCATACAAGGTGAGTTTGGGTTCCAGACTTCTTCCTAGCCCCCGTTTCTGCTTCCTCTGATTTAATACCCAGTCATTGAGTACCTACTAAACACTCGGCATTAAACTGAAAAGAACAGGGAAGTCAACAACCTTTTCCCAATGCCTGATGGGGATAAAGACATGACCCATGCCTCAAAGAGTTTGTGGTCTTCCCGTGGCAATGCCCTTCCTCCCTAGGCCAGATGGACTGTGAAAAACAGCAGTCTCAAGTAGATTTATTGGGAAGCTCACGAAGACTCAGCTAAATGGGTCATATTTGCAGGGACCCCTTACAAGGCTCTGCACTTGATTTTGTAATTTTGAATTATTTTTCTCAAAAAGGCCTCCCAAATTATGTAAGCTTCAGGCCCTATAAAACTTGGATCTGTTCCCTTGAAGCCACATAGTCTGATCAGAAATAACTTTCAGGGCTCATTGGGTGCTGGATAATTCATGGTTAGATATTTAAATAAAAATGCAGAGAATTTACAGGACTTTCCAACTGAGACCAAAGCTTTTTTTTCTGGTAGCTTGACTGTCAGGAAACAAAAAGCAGGGCATCTCCACCTGCTGGCAGAAGACCAAAACTACACCATATTGCATTGACTGGCGACATCAGGCTTTGTTTCCTTTTAAGTGAATAGGTAAAATCAATCAAGCAAACTAGAATTAGGAAAACAGAAGAAGGACTTACAACCATACCTCCACAACAAAGCTAACACTTTCATTTTGAATCAACTCTTTCCAGCTCCTGTTTACATCATTCACATTTTTACGTGGACATAATAGTGTTTCAGGCAGTCCTGCTTTTCAGAAGGCATTTGTTTCACTGACCATAAGCATCTTATGTGCTTCTACATTGTCTTCATAGCCAGCTGTCTCCAGTTCTACATCATCTGTCAGTGATGGGTCCTGAATAAATTCAGCAGTCTCCTCTAAGTAACTTGTATATATCCTTTTTATAAAGAATGCTGCAGTGGCCACCCTTAAGTATAGAAGTTTGTCTTTCCCAGGCATTACTTACAGGAAACTGGGGACCAAATGCCACTCCATAACATAGCTTAGGGGAAGTGAGGTTCCAAACGACAGAGTGGTGTGGCACATTTGTAGTGGATGACTAGACAAATGAGAGTGAATGAGCGAGTCTGTTGTTAGCGGATGACACGCAATGCAACCCCAAGGGCCTACTCCAATTTGCACAGTCCCTAAAACATCCCAGGGTGCCAATCTTATCGCAGTCTCATCAACATTGACAATAATCATTTAGAGAATTTTCACCATGAGACTTTTGACACTCTGCTCTGGGATTTTGGAGTTCCAACTGCTTTAACAATTTATATAGTCACTCAAATGTAGAATCCAGTGAATTATTAATGAAAATTTTGCTCTGCATATTGAAAGGGCATTCTATATTAATCAATTACAAATCATGATAAATTGCTTTCTAAAAATTATACTCTTGAAACCCAGAAATGTTCAAGCCCCTCACCAGTTTACATACATCCTTTACCGTGGCTTGTTAACTGAGTGACCAGGAAACAGAGAAAGGAGGATGTACTTAATGAATAACTGGCCAGAAGTCAGAAGACCTAGATTTTCTTCCCATCCCTTCCATAGATTTGCTCTGCGACCCTAGACAATTCATATGTCCCCTCTGTTACCGTACTTTTAAGCTGAAGGGGTTATAGCGCATACTTTCTGAGGTCCTTCCAACACTGGAGATCTATGAGTTCATAAGATCACACAGAGTCTTGGACTTTTCAGAGATCACTAGGCATAAGAAAACCCTCAAGGACATCCTCTTCCTAGACCGACCACTCCAAGCTAAGGCCTTAATGGGTCTACACTGTCATCTATTTATATAGGAGAGAGGATGGTACAAGCTAAGTGAAAGTCTGCTGTCAACTCAGGAACCAGGATACAGTTCCAGCAATCAGTCTGCATGGAGGGTTAGCAGAGGTCTGGTCTAGTCAACAAGGGTTTGGCACTGCCATATGCTACTAGAAAACACATGCTTTCATGCCGGGCAGCAGGGTGGGAAGTGCAATGCCATTAAGGACCATACCTTAGCCTACTTAAACTAGCCTGGGATTGAGTTACTGAGCTCAAAATACAATTCAGTACACTTTCCTGCCCACTTCAAGTCAGGCCAGCCCCTGGAGAACTCCAGGGACAAGGCAAGTTTGTCCCCAAGGAACAACCAGTCTGGTGGAGGAGATGGGCCCATAGCAGAGTTACAAATGTCAAAAATAAGAGCACAAATTCCTGGGTTCTTAAAGAGAGTTCAAGTAAAAGCAATCAAAAGGGCACGGGAAGGGGAAGCTGCAAAAAAAAAAAAAAAAAAAAAAAAAAACTGTATGCGCAAAGGTCTAGAGGCAAGAAAGCATGGGTGTGCTTGCGTAGCAATGAAGAATGTGGTTTGACCAAAGCATAGGATTCACAGAAGGATCTTCCCAGGCCATCAGTAGACTCCTTCTTGGCAGGAGTCCACTGTGGCTGGACGAGCAACAGATCAAAACAGGTGTTGTTTGAGGCTTGTGCCCACAACAGGGCCAACTGTTGACCAGGACTTCCTTTACCTTTAGCTTTCCCTCCCCCTGGTGTAGTCAGAGACTACAAAGCCAGTCCCAGAGTGTTGTGCCAAAACAAATGTACATCAGGCTATTGTCATCAGGAGCCCTTATCTTGTTCTGTTTGTTTTAAGAAGACATAAGTGAAATAACCAGGTCTCTGAAGAGAGGGCAGAATTGGGTTGGTCCCCAAAGAAAATGAGGTTTCTCCACCGTGGCTGTTCTCCCCATGCAGCAGCGGCCAGGGGTCACCAGCAGCTCTTTGCTCAGTGCCCCTGCTGCTAGGCCTGATGCTTCCCACATGGTCAGCTCAGATGCACAACACTTCTCCATTTTTATTATTTGAGCAATATAATCATTATTGCTTTCATTACCCAAAATCATATAAACACCCATTTAAGAGTAATGTAGGAATCATTTTTCTCTTTTATTTGATGAATTAATCTTTCTGGTTGGCTCTTGAGGTGGGAGGGGTGGGCAATGGGGACCAGCCTGCTTCATCTCACTCTTTCCTAGGCCTGCTCCTTAGGCACATGCCCCACAAATCCCACCTCCGTAGGTTGGAAAAGGGGCCCACAGAGGATCTCAGGTATCTGAGAAAGGGCCAGAGGTTATTTGGCCTGACATCCTGGAACATCACCAGCCAGGAGCCATAAGTCCTTTAGGCTAGCCTGCCTGCAAACTGGATCAGGCACAGCAAAAACGATTGATCTCACCTTCTAATTTTCAATGAGTGGGAGTGGCTGTCTGGAGTGCTGTGTTGGGAAGGAGTCTGAGGTAGCATCTGGACCCTATGTAAATATGCCTTTCCTGTTCCTGATGAAGCTTTCAAGACATAAGATTTTAGAAAGCGTTGGCTCAAGTTGTAGGTTGTGGGAGGAAGGAATTAGTAAGAGTCATCATCAACTCAACATCTGTTGTGTGCCAGGAGCTGTGACTACTCCCTTCTTTTTAGTGGGGGAGGTCAGGATCTCACTATGTCACCCAGGCTAGAGTGCAGTGGTATGATTATTGCTCACTGTAGTCTTGAATTCCTGGGCTCGAGTAATCATCCTGCCTCAGCCTTCTGAGTAGGTGGGACTACTGGTGTGCACCACCACACTCGGCTCACTCCTTCCTTTGTATCCTGCTGCATCGTTAGTGCATGATACCCACCACCCCCTCAGAGGCCCAAGCTAGTGTGGTCTCTCAGAAAAACAGCCTTTGAGTCAACAGAGACAAACTTAGGGAGTGCCTGACTCCAAAGTCCAGGTCTTCTTCCTTTGAGGAACAGCATGGCTTCCACAGGGAGTAGCATTCCACGGAGACAGGGCCAGCAGACAGATCTCATTTTCATCTGTTCTTTTACTAGCCCTTGGAGGATTTGCTCCAAATGCATGAGGGACTGAGGTTTACTCCAGCTTTACTTCCCCTATACCTAGTGAACAACTCTGGCCCAGCTTCCCTACAGCAAGGCCCATGGCTCTAATGGAGCCAGAGAGGCAATCTCAGATAAGAAGAGCTGTATCCTCCAGGGACCAGCAGGAACTTCCAGAGATATCCTACAAGCTTCAACTGCTGGGAAAAGCAGACTGGGGTCTTCCTCAGGCTCCACCAAAGATAGCCAAGTGGCAACAATGACATGAGCACCTCATTCCTGACCTAGACCCTGGCAACTCCATGAGAGGAAGGCTCTGAACTCACCTCTGTTCCCAGGATATGTGACATCAATGCACATTGTCATACCAGATATACCTGCCAAACTTGAAAACCCCTGGGAAGTGACCAGAATGCCACTGAATTCAATACCTTAGACCAATGAACATGACCTGAGTCCTGTAGGATAGGAGGCAGCAGCATTGTATACCCAGACCTGCCCTCAAGAACATCTCTGACTTTTAGACATGGCAGGAACATTGGAATCTCTGCCTCCACTTTTTTTTAAATCTATTTGGATTCCACAAAAAAAAAAAAAATGACTTTGAAAAAGGAAAATTTCACTCCCTGAAAACAAGAGTAAACATTTTATCAATTAAAAGTAACAACTCATTTACAGAAAGGGAACAGGTCCAGAAAAGAAAGGGCCTTTCCCTTAGTCTCATAGTCAGATTTTTTATGGCAAAGCACAGACTAGAATGTATTCTTCCTGAACCATATGGTATGGACTGAATGTTTGTGTACCTACCTCTCAAATTTATATGTTGAAGCCCAATCCCCAATAGGATGTAATTAGGAGGTGAGGCCTTTGGGAGGTAATTAAGTTATAAAGGTAAAGCCCTCACGAATGGGATTAGTGCTTTTATAAGAAGAGACACAAGAGAGATGATCTCTTTCTTGACCACATGAGGATACAGTTAAAAGATGATCATCCGCAAACCAGGACAAGAGCCCTCACTAGACAATCTATCACCACTTTGATCTTGGACTTCCCAACCTCCAGAAATATGAGAAATAAATGTTTATTGTTTAAGCTATCCAGTCTATGGTTATTCCGCTATGGCTGCCTAAACTGACTAAGACATCATACTATTCAAGCACATTGACATCATACTATTCAAGCTTTCATCCCCTGAGAGCTCTGCTAGAGGTTATGAGCTCATGTGACCTGTTGAGTGGCAGAAGTAAGAAAGCAAATGTCTTAGCTTGTTGAGGCTACTGTAACAAAATGCCACCAACTGGGTGGCTTAAACAACAGGAATGTATTTTTTCACAGGTTTGGAGGCTGGAAATCTAAGATCAAGGTGTTTGCAGGGCTGGCTCCTTGACTTATAGAAGCATCACCCCAATCTCTGCCTTCATTCTCACATGGTGTTCTTCCTGTGTGCATATCCATCTCTATGTCCAAATGTCCCCTTTTAATAAGGACACAGGTCCTTAGGCTAGGGCCCATCCCAATTACCTCATCTTAACTTGATGACATCTTAAAAGATGATTTTCATCTAAATAAGATTACATTCTGAGATACTGGAGTTTAGGACTTTAACATATGAATTTAGGGGTTGTCTCAGTCTATTTTCTGTTGCTTACAACAGAATATCTGAAACTGGGTAATTTATAAAGAAAATAAATGTATTGCTTACAGTTGTGGAGGCTAAACTCTCTCTTTCTCTTTCTATAAAGCCACCAGTTGCAATTCCATGTAACCCATTAATCCATTAACCTATCAATCTATGAATGAATTAATTGGCCAGTAATGGTGACTCATGCCTGTAATCCCAGCACTTTGGGAGGCTGAGGCAGGCAGATCACTTGAAGTCAGGAGTGCAAGACCACCTGGCCAACATGGTGAAGCCCTGTCTCTACTAAAAACACAAAAATTAGCCAGGCGTGGTCGTGGGCACCTGTAATTCCAGTTACTTGGGAGGCTGAGATAGGAGAATTGCTTGAGCCCAGGAGGCGGCGGTTGCAGTGAGCCAAGATTGTGCCACTGTACTCCATCCTGGGCAACAGAGTGAGACTTCGCCTCAAAAAAAGACAAAAAAGAATTAATCCATTCATGATGGCAGAGTCCTCATGACCCAATCACCTCTCAAAGGCCCCATCTCTCAATACTGCCAAATTGGGGTTAAGTTTCAACATGAGGTTTGGAGGAGACAAAATTTCAAACCATAGCAGGGCTATGGAAAAAATTCGATACGTGATGGTAAGTATAATTAGAGGCCAGGGGTCAGAAATAAATAGTGAGGTTGCAAAAGCCCAAAGGGCTTTCTGAGTGAGAAGAGTGCTGGAAAGGGTATAGGCAAGGCAGCTCTGCCCCTTATTTTCTCAGTCTCTGCCTCTCTGGGTCACTGGGGAGGAGATAAGAAGAAATGCTTTTCCCTCATAGGCAAGCACATGTGGCTAGAGTTACTGAAACACCAGTGATAACAATGCTCTTATTGTCCCCCTCCTTCTCCATCTTCCATGTGCACGTACTGACCAACAGGCATAATGGCATGGCCAGGAACTTCAAACTAGAAACCACCTCAAAGGTACTAAACTTCACAAAGTGCTTTCCTTTTACAATAGAATAAGCCAATTGTCCTTCAATGGACTGGCAGGACTTGTAGCTCTCAGCTTCTGTAGCTTCAGGGATATCCACAGAATAATAGCAGTTGAATGTCTTTTAAACTCAATTGCTGGTTTTATGCAATCCTATTTGGAGAGCAAGTGGTCCAGAGAGAAGGGACTTACCCAAGGTCACACAGTGAGTTAGAGACAAACTTGGAACTCAGTCCCCAGTTTTCACCTTCTTGTAAGAACTATCAGATCATGGGAATGCCCAAGCTCAATGTTGTTTCTTCTATGCTACCCTCCTTCTAGCATGCCACGTTGCTTACCTCAGTGGAAAGTTAGTAACAGGTTTTCCCACCATATATGGACCCTAAAGATAGTCAACAGGGACCTCTTAGAAATATTGTCTTGCTCCAAAGAAGGTACACTTTGTGGTGGTGTGTGTGTGTGTGTATGGGGGCGGGGGTGGCGTGCATTTCCAGCATCGAAATATGAACTTTGCACTGGTTGTGTCTCTCCACCTTCCCTGTCGGTTGTAACTTCCTACTCTTTGGCAGCCCGCCCTTGGAAACATATTGCCTCAAATCTCAGTGCTGCTTCTGCTCTGCTGGTAGGACTAGGAATCAACGGCAAGTAATGACCTACTATGTGAAGGCTGTGAGAAAGATTTCTGAATGAAGTCCACGTGCACATGGACTTTATTGCAACTACATCGGCTGCTGAGGTGGTAGGAGGGGTTTGACTATTTCTCATTCTTGATTGAATATCAAACAGATGAAAGGGTAGCCAGGTTTGAGATCTTAGATGGTGAGTAAGGAAGGATCTAGAGAACAAAATGTCCAAGCTCAGGTTCTAGGGTGCTGAAAGCCTGGAGTACAGCAGAGTACTGGCAGCTGCTTGTTACTCAATAGGAGGGGTACTCAGACACCTGGATCTCACTAACGGTCTCAAAGGATGACATGTTCTCCAGAAACATGACCTCTTCTTTGGTGAAGTCATTGACCCTGTGCCAAGATGCTTGTCAATTAGCCATTTGACTAAAAGGCAGTTCTTCTAAATGTTTCCTCAGCAAGACCCACGACACAAAATTTGTCTGGGGACACTTGCATTTGTCACCTTTCTAACTGCCAGCTATTATTAAAGGCATTAGAATAGACCTAGAGTAACTATTTCACCATTAACATAAAGATGGCTTTTAAGTTGTCCTGGAATAAAATAAATTGTGAGACTGTTCAAATGTAAGAGGTCAAGAACCCAAGTGAGTGACTGTTTCATTTTTTAAATATCTAATAATTTGCATGTAAGAGATTTCATACAATGAAATGAATTGAAAAACGAAGGTGGGAATAATATTTATCTTACCTTTCTAAGTCACAAAATGTAGTACAGAACTGAAATGTCATACCAGCCCAATGAATTTTTATAAGCTACCCATTTTGTGCTGTCTGTTAAATAATGCTGCTTTTAGATTCATCATCAAAAATCCCTCAGAATCATTCTTATTTTAAAGTCTAACCAGAAAATATAGTTGACATCCAAGTCATCAGCATTCTTATTAATGTGTGAAGCTATATGGCAGGTCCTATACTGTGTACCATATATTTTATCTCCTGTGCTCTTGGCAACAACCCAGTGTGGCAGATATTAACACCATTTTATAGCTGGGGAAACTGAGGTCCAGAGAATTGAAATAACTTTCTCCAAGTCGCACAACTAATAAGAGGTAGAGCCAGAATTTGAACTGAGGTATTTCTTCTTTTTTGCTAGTGTCTGTTCAATAATCAACCAATAGTAGCCATGTGGCTCCGCATAGACTATGGTGGGGAATCACTTGGCCAAGGTTTGTTCCCCCTTTGTAGAAGATGAGAGAGAAGACTGACAAGCCAATCCAACATTTTCTTCCAATGAGACATAGAAAGTAGGAATATTTATTTATGAGCACGAGTCTACATCACCTTCCAATTAGGGACTCACATGCCCTACTTGAGCAGCCTAACTCCATAAGTTATCCTCTTCTCTGGATTAACACCTTGAGATGAGTTGTATCTTGGAGAATACCATTTGTATTTACTGAATAAATAAATGAGATTATTATTCATTATTATGTAGGGGGTGCTGTAAAAAGGGGGTCTCTGACAGTGAGCTGGGTGAGACCCAAATGAGATGAAAGAGTTTTAGGAATGAAACAGGGTGTTTTCGGGAGCAGTGTGTTTCTCCAGCCCCGAGACCCTTTATAGAAACAAACTTGTTTGGAACAGATTTGCTGTGTTGATGAGTTCACCCATTATAACTTGGGCGACATGGGTGAGACAACGTGTTCTCCTGGCACAAATGCCGATCTTGGATTCTCTTCTCTCCCTGTGGGTAGAAAACATTTCTGAAAGAAATGGGAAACATCTGGGGAAAAATACAACACAGCGATGAACATCAGATGCCATCCACCAGATTAGCTCCTGAGATACATTTCCTGAGGAAGAAGAATACACCCTTAATGCAATTAGATGGCAATACTGCAAGCCAACCAAGAAGCTAAAAGGTTTAGGTATCTCCCTAAGTTCTAAGCGGTTTTGTGTGCACCACTTTAACTTTCCACCAAGATTTTAGGAGTGTGACATTGGAGCCTATGAATTTAGATAGCTCATTGGTTGTGGGACACTAACCACACGCCAGTATCAAGTATGTTTTTAGATCCCTCAAACATGAGGAGAATTCAGGTAGAGTATTGCACGTTACCACCCACTGCAGACTCGGACACAGCTCTGAATTTCTATTATGGCCTTATTTATAACTTTCAGAGTTCATTAATTTGGGTAGAATTATGATTTGGCTTTGGCTTTTTATTAAGGTTGTGTGTGACAAAAAAATTATGCTTTCAATTTGTAAAAGCAAATACCTACGTGAGACCTGTCATGGCCAGCATGAGCTGCAGACAGTCACGTTGATGGGGTTAATTGCCATTTTAAAATAATTCACTGCCTCCAGATTGATTCTTCTGTTTTTTGTCTTTACACAACATTACTGTGTCTCACTCTAATTATTCAATGCTAAGTTCATACTTCTGAAGCAGGAGACTGGAGTCAGAGGAAATGGTGTTTGATTTGTTGCCATGGAAACATCTCGCTGTAGATGGACTCTAATCCCATGACAACTCTCTCTCTCTTAAGAACCATTTTTTTTCTGACATAATAAAAATCTGATCAAGGTCAGATTTAATAACCATCTCAATTCCCCGACTTTCTCCTGTATTTGGTGTCAGAGAGTCATTTTGACAAAGTGATGATTAAAAGATTAAAAGAACTTTTGCTTGCTTTCTGTATACATTTATTGTTTGTGCCTCTAAATATATAAACCTGGCTCTGTGTCACATTCATTTGCAGCCATACCCTTTGTTATTGCATAATTTCTGCATTTAAAAATTTACTTATAATTGAATTGTTTGCACTACGTTGGCAGATGTTAACATTTTGTAGTGCATTGTTCTTGCTAATACATACATTAGGGGTATCAATAAAGCTTATCATTTGTCAACAAATGGTGTTTACAGTATTAACAAATGCCATGATCATTTATCTTTCAGTTTGTATTGTAATAATTTTCTGAACTGATTATCATGCAAGTATGCAGTTCATTGAGATGGGAACTGTGCAATGCTGCACTGAAATGAAATGAAATGCTTCATGTTCAGAAAGGTAAATGAGAAATTGCCTGCTGTGTGACCTTAAGCAAGGCCCTTCCTCTCTGGGCCTCTGTGGCCTCATCTGTACAATGAGAGTTGAGACCACATGATCTCTAAGGACCCCTTCTACGTCTGGCAGACCCTGATCTGCATCAACCTTGCCGGGTAAGGGTCATAGGCTCCTGCTGGACCATCCTTCTGAGGGTTTTATGAATCCTGGGTCTGTAACTGAGTCTCCTACTTGCCATGAATATGGCACTTGGCCAGTCCCAAAGCTTTTAATTTGCTTCATTATAGCCTTACACTCATCTTGTGAAGGGGAAGGGCAGGGATTTTTAACTCCAGTTTATAGGTGAAGAGCCTGAGACTCAGAAAGGTTAAGCCACCTGTTCAACATCACACAGCTTCTATTTAGTAGAACTAGATCTCATATTCCCATTCTTTCACACGGTCAATGGAGTCATGTTAGTGAAACATTGTCTAGGTATACAGATACATTGAATCCCTTTCAGACTCACAATTATTAGTACTACTTATTATTAATTTGAGACGGAGTCTCGCTCTGTGGCCCAGGCTGGAGTGCAGTGGCACGATCTCGGCTCACTGCAAGCTCCACCTTCGGGTTCGCGCCATTCTCCTGCCTCAGCCTCCAGACTGGCTGGGACTACAGGCGCCCGCCACCACGCCCGACTAACTTTTTTGTATTTTTAGTAGAGACGGGGTTTCACCGTGTTAGCCAGGATGGTCTCGATCTCCTGACCTTGTGATCCACCCGCCTCGGCATCCCAAAGTGCTGGGATTACAGGCGTGAGCCACCACACCTGGCCCAGACTCACAGTTTTGAATTCCAGCTGCACTTCTTACTACTTGCACATCCTGAGGGAAATTATTTCAACTGTCTCTACCTCAGTTTCTTCATCTGTAATAAGAGGAAGCTAACAACAGTGCCTCACTGGGCTGTGAAGTTAATTAAGGGAGATTATGCATGTAAAGTGCTTACCACAGAGCCTGGCACACAGTAGGTGCTTCTAATGGCAATGACAATGAGCATCATCATCACCCCCACTAACCCCTCCAGATGGAGCCTGGCCAGTGGCAGGGAGTAGGGTCCTCCCAGCTGTCCACCCTCTGACAGCTACCTTTACATACTCACTGGCAATCCAGGGGCTTTCTTTTCTTTTCCCAGGCTTTTGCATACTCATCATTCCCAATGACTACAAATCTTACAGAAAAATACCAAATATAAAATAAACCAGATGACTATGTGCTTAAATCATTCCATTCCTTGACAGTCATTCTGTAAACATGGTTCTGATCTCCCTTTAGACATAATGGGCCCGTGATTTGTGTGACAAATGTAGCAGATGCAAATATTTTTCTTGCCTACTTTTCTGCTTTCCTTCCACGAGTCATCAGAGTTTGTTCCACAGAATTTCTGTGACAGTGTCATTCTCTAGAGTGAGAGTCTACATAAGGCCAGGTCACCTGAGAGACCATCATCCATCTGGACAGGGATTTTCTCCCATACTTGACTTGCTCTGCAATTCTATCAATGTCTGAATACACTGGCCTGGTGCAAGTCTTAGAGTTATATAGATGGGGGATGTACAACTTTTCATTGCTTAGGAGGATGCAGCTTCTTCTATCTGCCTCCTAGCAAGGAAAACCTTGGTCCTGAGTACTTTCAATTGTTTTTCATACTTGTCCTTGTTTATTGGTTGCCATGTTCCAAGGCATAGAAGACAACTCAATTGTGACTCTGGGGCCTCCATGAATTGCTCATGCAGCTCTTCTCTCCTGGTTTCCCATCTGACACCCCTCAACACACACACACACACACACACACACACACACACACACACACACACCCCATACTCAACTTAAAATAAGTGGATTGGATAAAATGGCTTCCAATAAGCACTTTTGTGCTGACAGTGGGGAAGTGGGTAATTTGTCTCAGCCCCCCTGCTGGATACACTTCCGGCCAGCAGGACTGTGAATAATTGCTCTCAGGGCTACAGGTTCAAGGAGGGGCAAACACTGAGTCACTGTTGCCCACTGCTCTTGTAAAACTCACTTGTTTTCCCATTTAAAATGAACCAATGAAGAAATACGTTAAACAAGAAGTGAAATATTTTACAGACTTATGAGACTTATAAACAAGGTTTTGTGCTCTGAATGTTAGTGCAGAGAGCACACTAAAAATATAGGCAAGGTGGTAACTGAATTATACTGTCTTCAATGGCCATAACAATACCTTCCTCTCTGATGAGATTTTAAATAATTGAGTGAATTGTGGCAGGTAGTAACAGCACATAAGATAATATGGTTAGGCTTTGGGTCCCCACCCAAATCTCATCTTGAATTGTAATCCCCATAATCCCCACATGTCAAGGGAGAGAACAGGTGGAGGTGACTGAATCATGGGAAAGGTTTCCCCTACACTGTTCTTGTGATAGTGAGTGAGTTCTCACGAGATCTGATGGTTTTATAAGGGGCTTTTCCCCCTTCACTCAGCACTTTTTCCTACTGCTTTGTGAAAAAGATGTCTTGCTTCCCCTTTGCCTTCCAAACTTTCCTGGGACCTCCCCAGCCATGCAGAACTGTGAGTCAATTAAATTTCTTTCCTTTATAAATTATCCAGTCTCAGGCAGTTCTTTATAGTAGTATGAAAAGGGAGTCGGGTAAAGAGACCAAATTTCTATTTATCTCCCAACTCCTACTCAGTCCTCCCTCATGGATTATCCAGTTTGATTTTGGGCTAGCCAGTCTGGTTCTGCAGCAAGTCTAAGTTTACAAAAATGTTTTAAAAGTACTACTACCTTCATAATATCCTCCAAATGGGTGATCTCTCCATTTACTATGCTACTCCTATTATTCAAACTCTCACAACTTCTCTCCTTGTCACTATACCAGCCTCTTACCTGGTCTGTCTGCCCTCTGTCACTCTCTTTCCAACCCTACCATTAGGGAGATCTTGCTAAAACCTAACTCTCTCAAAAATAAAATGCACACCTTATTATGTCCTTGAAATCCTTTATAAACTGTCTAGTCTCTTCAGAATAAATCTCAAGCTCTTAAGGGGGGCCCACTAGGCCCATCTGATTTGACCCAACCCACCTCTTTGACTCAACTCTTCTCTTCTGTCATGTGCCAAGTAATATCACCCTCTGGCTCATTCATCAACTAATTCATTATTTCTCTTCCTCTGCTTCTCCCAACCCTTGTATCTAGAAAAAGGGACCACTGACATTACTTAAATACCTTCTGTGGTAGATTACCTACAAAAATGGTCACCAGCAATCTCCTCCCTTCCTATGTACACACAATGCTCCTCCCATCAAGTTGAGTTTATTTACTCTCCCCTTGATTCTGGAATACCTAGCCCTGTGACTTCCTTTGGCCAATTGAATGTGACAGAAGTGACACTGTGACTTATAAGCTTAAACCTTAAGAAGCCTTGGAAGCTTTGTAAGACATGGATGAAGCTGGAAACCATCATTCTGAGCAAACTATTGCAAGGACAGAAAACCAAACACCACAGGTTCTCATTCATAGGTGGGAATTGAACAATGAGAACACTTGGACACAGGGTGGGGAACATCACACACCGGGACCTGCCGTGGGGTAGGGGGATAGGGGAGTGACAGCATTAGGAGATATACCTAATGTAAATGACGAGTTAATGGGTGCAGCACACTAACATGGCACGTGTATACATATGTAACAAACCGGCACGTTGTGCACATGTACCCTAGAACTGAAAGTATAATTAAAAAAATGAAAAAATAATAAAAATAAATTTAAAAAAGAAGCCTTGGAAGCTTCTGTTTTCACTTTTGAAACACTCACCATTGTGTCAGGAAGCTTAGCCTAAACTACTGAATAACAAGAGAACACTTGAAGAGAGAGGCCCTGAGAGAGACAATCACTCACCCAACATTCAAGGACACAGCAATGAACACTCACAGGTCCTCTTATATGATAAGCAGAACATGGGTTGTGATCAAAGCAGGAAATGGGCTACAGAGACTAGATATTTCAATTCTACCAGTTATACTGTCTGCGTGACCTTAAAGAAAGCATATAACGTCTCTGGCTCTCAGGATCCTTGACTGTACAATGCATGTGAAAGGAATAGCTCCGCTTACCTCACAGGGCTATGATCAGACCCAGGTGAGATTCTGTGGCCTGAAAAAGGGGCTCCATCTATCATGAAGTACTGAATCCAGGTAATGTGATGTCCCAGTTGGCTCAAGCAAGAACTGAGTAATCTGAGCAGGTCTCCTAGATAATGTGAAGTGGGGGCAGAAAGTTTGAGGAGGATTTCACAAGGAATGAGAAAAATATGAGGAAGTTTCCTCGGGTTATAAGGCTCAATTACAGCAAAGAGAGACAAATCTGTCCCTTGATAACCAACCCAGCTGTGCCTGTCTCTGTAACCAAGGTAGTAATGGTCCTTTCACCGTTATTTACCCCAAGTGCCACTGCAGAGTCTAGAACAGGTTAGTGGACTCCCAGTGCTGAAAAGAAAATGACCAATCATATGGGGCTACCAGATAATGAACTGCTGTTAATAGCCTGATGACCAAAGCCATGATTGTTCTCTGTTACTCCCCCAGTTTCTCTACATTCCAGTCTTAATTTTGTAAGAATGCATGTCAAAAAATTTTATGGCAAGAGCCAAGAACTGAAATAAAAGTCACCACAAGCAAATAAGAGCAACTGCTGTCAGAAATCACATGCAGATCGTTTTTGGCAAATATTGGGAAATGTCTCACAATGCTCCAGTGAGCACTGAGAAATGCCCCCAAAGAAACCCTGCTGACAGTAGGGCAGAAAGGTACAGGTAAGGGCAAAGAGCAGAAGGCAGGAGGTCACTTCCACTTGACAGGAAGTTCCATAACAAAATCTCCATTACCTTTAATGATTAGTGTTCAGTTTTGCCTTCCTAATTAGCGATTTCACCCACTCTCTTTGGGAAAAGCCCACTGCACTAGAAGTCAGGAGATGGCTGTCGGAATCCCTGGTTGGCCTCCTACAAGCTGAGTGAACTCGGGCAGAGGCTTTGACTTCTCTGATTCAGTTTTCTCATCTGTGACATGGGGTGAATCTCCACCTACCCCACCAGCTTGTGTGAGAGAAGAGAGGGCAATGTAATTTGAAGGCTGCAAAATGCTAGACAAATGGAAGTGATTTTTATGATTAAATCAAGCCTTGGAATTTACACATTTTCTGCCTGCTCTCGAGGTTGAAAAATAGAGCTCAAAGGTCAAGTGCAATTCATTAAAACCTAATTAGAAGACAAATTGTCTTTCATTTAAACATGTGGTACAGAATCCAGCAGCTTAAGGAATAAGGATAGTTTATTTTAAACTCTTTGGTTCAATTCAAAGCTTCCAGGATTTATGGAGCAGCTGCTCTGTGCAGGCCTTCTGAAGGGGACACAAAGAAGTAGAGGGCACCATGCCCACCTTCCTAGAGCTTGCAGTCCAATATGGATGAGAAGACAAGGCCACAAATAAACAAGAGACAGAGCATGCTTGGGGGCTGAAGTAGCTACAAGACTAATGCCCTAGGCTAGGATTCCCTTGTGGACAGGAGTGTTATCTAATTGGGAAGAAGTTAAGACAGTACTAAAAGAAGGACTTGAAGGAGCAGCATGTGTTTTGGCAGAGACAGGCAGCAGACAGAAGCAAAGTAGCAGAGGTGGCAGAATGTGGGCCTAGTCCAGAAACCCCCAGGGTCTGGCCTGGTTGTGGCACGTATACCCCACAGACAAGTTGAAGACATGAGGCCTTTCCCTGAAAGTCAGGAAGATCAAACTCAGGAATCAGACCTTCAGTCAGTTGTCAGTGCAGAGCTGTAGACAGCACAGGATTGATCAGAAATGACTCCATGTACTTTGATTATCTTCTGTTGACTTAAATGACTCCAGAGTTTTGCTATTTCATTGTCATGCCCAAATGCAAGATTATACATACTTGATCTGACCTTGGTCTTCAACAACCCAGCTTTTTCACTCAGTTAGCCAGGCTTCCTTTCCTTCCATAATCATTTATTGAGCACTGTGATGGTTTTTTGATGTGTCAGATATTTTACACTAATGGGGACTCAGTTACAGTCCCCATTTAGTCAATCAGACATGAATCTAGGTGCTACGATGGAAGGGATTTTGCAGATGTGTTTAAATTTCCTAATGAGTTCACTTAAGTTAACTTAAGGGAGATCATCTTCGGTGGGCCTGACTTAATCAGATGAGTCTTTAAAAAGAGAGTTTAGGCCTTCCATGGGGCAGAGATTCCAAACAGCTCCTGCTCACAGGGTTTCAGCCTGTCCATGGTCTTCTCTCCTGACTGCTGCTTGTGGGTAACAAGCTTCAGCCAGTGCCTGTGAAGTTCTAGCCTGCTAGCCTGCTTGTGATCTTTCCTTTCTGGCTGCCTGCTCTGCAGACTTCAGACTTATTTAGCCAGGCCTGACAATCACGTACGTGAGTTTCTTGCATACACACACACACACACACACACACACACACACACACACACAGGTTGAGTATCACTTATCCGAAATTCTTGTGACCAGAAACATTTTGGATTTCAGATTTTTTTACAGATTTTGGAATATTCATATTATACTTACTGTTTGAGTATCCCTGATCTGAAAATTCAAAATCCAAAATGCTCCGATGAGCATTTCCTTTGACCATAATGACCATGCTTAAAAAGTTTTGGATTTTGGATTGTTTTGGATTTCAGATTTTTGGATTATGGATGCTCAACCTGTACATAATACATAGTGTATATAATGTATATTATGTAGTATATATAATAGTGTAGTTTTTTTAAATATATATATATACACACATGCATATACATATATATCTGGAAAGACAGATAGATATGCTATATCTATGTATCTTACTGTTACTTATGTTTCTTTGGTTGAATCCGGACTGACACAAGAAACTACCCAGTACAAAACTTTGTGCAGGGTACTAATGGTATAGTGGTGAGCAAGACATAGTCCCTGTCACCAAGGAGCTCATGATTTATTGAAGATGAAACAGGCAAGTCAACTGACATTTCCAGATAGCAGATCAGTGCTGGGAAAGGGTGGCATGGGAGCACAAAACAAAAGGACATTTAACCTAGAATGGGGAGGTAAGGGATGCTATAGGGAGATATGATGACAAAGTAGAAACCTGAAGCATAAGGAATTTGCCAGATTAATGGGCGGAAATGAAAGGTGTTCCCAGCAGAGGAAGCATTCCCAAGGCTGAGAATATCTTGCTACTCATTCAAGAAAATTCTGAAGTAAAATACTCTGAACTCAATAAATATTTGTGGGATTAATTACTTTATACGCATAAGGGAAAAAGAAGACATTACCCTGGGTAGCAATATAAGCCAGGACCAAGCATTGTTTATTGAAGTAAGGAAACAAATGAGAAACAAACAATTCCAGAAATTGAGAAGAAGAGAGAAAAAAGTAAGATCTGCAAAGATCCTTTGAATAAGTAGTTAACCTGAGCACAGTCTAGGAAAGGCCCACTGGACCTCCTTCCACATGCAGAATCTTGCCTTTGGTACTACACATCAATTTGTTGAGGCCTGTATCGAACTGACAGTGTAGTTTTAAGATGAAAGAAGCCCCAGAGGTACACAGTGTTGATGAATATAGGCCAAAGGAAGGTCAAGGTCACATGGTGGAAAGGAAGATCATGTCTGATAAAGGGGACTATATCTCCCAGAGCAAAAGACCTTGGCCATATTTGTGGATATAGTCTTTCAAATAGTTTCATTTTTATTCAAGCTTTTTATGTAATTATTTGGTATTAATCCGGGAAACAAAATATAAAAACAAATGTAAAGGGAAAGAAGGTATGGCCACCTTAAGTTTAAGAGAAAGGACTGACGCAGTGCAAAATGGAATCTAGCCTAGAAAGATAGATCTGATAATAACAGTGAAAGGTGTTTAAAAGTGCCTGACACAGCTCTACAGAACAAGATTGGTGAGATATTGATCCCTTGAGGAAATGACCAAGCCCACCAAGCAGCAATCCCCAGGAAGGTTTCTCTAAAAAAGAGGAAAACCAACCAATCTTTTTTCATGGTGAATCAATTCTGCTGATTCAAGTGACATTTAGCTGTTGACTTTTTAGAGTCTGAAACTATACTTAGCAAAAGAAAATTGCACTGACAAAATCTATGGACATATTAGTAGTAATACACCATGTTATTCCTCTTGTTTTTCTTCCAAAATCTCCGAGGTTAAGCATGCTGTATCCATCCACTTAACCATGCTTAATGCCAGGCACTAGAACTCTAGAGATGAATCTGTCACGGTGCTTGCCCTCAAGGAACATTCTCCTGAGAGGCTCCAAGAGATACAAGTGGAGGAGAACCTGGGAGAAAAGTCTATATGGGACTCCAAAGGAGTCAGTTCTACTGAACAGGGGATGGTTCCCAGATAGAATGGCTGTTCACCAGTTGGACAACCATCATGAAGGGGTGAGAATGTTCCAGGCAGAACGAGTCATGGGAAGCAAGATTCAGAGTCTTGAAATTTCTGGAACTAGGGGTATATCCTACTGGCTAGAGAGTTAGAGGGAAAGGGAGTGCTGAGACAGAGGTAAGAGTGATCCTGTAACCAGTGGTTCTCAATTCTGTACATGAGAGTCATGTACAGAAACATAGAAAATTAGCAATATTCCTGGAAACATAGAAAATTAGCAATACATGGAACCCAATAGAGACCACTGAGCCAGGATTTGTAATATTTTGGTGCAGACCAACACTGGCAAACCAAGGATGGGGACAGTGAAGAATCTTTGCAGGGTTCTTTGATGATGAATGCCATGTTCATCAGACCTTGAATGATATTTAGAATCTTAATAGGCATTTCAGCCACAAGTGTTTTCCATTAAAACCTTTACACGTGCTGACTGTTATTAAATTTAAAAAATTTAACCAGCCTTTTTCACAAAGCCCAAAGTGCATTTTCTGTGTAATTGTGCTGACACAACAGGGATTTAGTCAACTCAATCATAGAAAATCCTCACTCTCAATTTCATGAGCCTCTTATTTCTTTCATTTTTCCCACTTTTGTTTGCCGTTGCTCAGGACAGAGGCCTTCCCTGTTACTTCCCTTCAGCATCAGCATCAGCATTCAAGAAACTGGCATTGCTCACTCCAAAGAGCTATGGGAAACAGAGGTAAATAAGTGAGAACTTCTCCAAAACTGCTCCAGGGCAGAGGGCTGCAGATTGGAAGCACTGCATAAGCCGACATCCTATGCTGAGAATGAAGGTTGTTCCAGAAATTGAGAAGAAGAGAGAAAAAAGAAAATATTTCTGGCACCATCACCAGATAGTTCTCAAATAGGTACACAAGTTACCCTTAAACATACAAAAAGGTGGCCAACTTACTCATATTAAGATAAATGCAAATTAAAGCTACACTGAGACTTCTGGTTCCAGGAAAAAAGTAGGATTTTTTTCATTGCACACTTCCAAAAATGGGGGGACATGGAATTTCTCCCTAAGTACAGCTGAAAACCCTGGACACTATATATAAAACAAACATGAGAAGATTTTGAACATCAGAGAGAAGGAGGCATTCCAAGACCTGGGCGTGACATGACAGTGAGTTTCCTGCTTTTCTTTTCTTTTTTTTTTTTTTTCCCCCTCATATATTCCACCTGAGGGTGAAGAACCTGGCAATGTGGAAAGGCCAACAGGTACAGGAGAAAAGGAAATTTCCACAAAAGTCTACTGTCTTCAGCCAAAGGACCCAGAAAGGAGCAGCCACATTGAGACAAAACTATTGAACAATAGTCACTCAATTTTAGTCAAACATCACAGAAAGAACTATGGCCCCAGCCCCATTCCAGTCAGCAAAGACTGAGTGGGGAGCCTAGACTTCCACCCTCATCACACTGAAACCAAGCACCACAAGAGTGGTGTCACAGAAGGCCAAGTGATGAGCTGGGATTTTCAACTCCCTCTCCCCAGCAGTAAAGAGGCTGCCATCATGCTGTGTTACCAGAGGGCACATGGAGCCCATTGGTAACAAGAAGCCCCATCCCTCTCGCTACAGTGGTGTCAGAGGACACTTAGTGGAATCCACATTTTCAACATCACCTAGTGGTGACAAAGCTACCCCCAACGGTGTAAGGGGAGACCATACCGGGAAGCAGAATTTCTACCTCTGAACAGCAGTAATAAGGTGTCCTTCCCACTCCCTGCTTGAGTGGTATTATTGAAGGTACCTCCTGCTGGCAGAAATCAACCCTGCCCCCCTATGCAGTATCAGTGGAGGCCCTGTGAGGGGTAGTAATGAGGTGTCTTTCCCTGTCTGGACCAGGGATGTATCAGTGGAAGCCTGGTGGGGAGTCTGAATGAATTTCTACCTCTGTCCAGCAGTAATAAGAAGCCCTGAGTGTCAACAGAGGCCCCTTGGAGAACCTAGAATTCCATCCTCAGCTAGCAGCAATGAAGCAGCACTCCTGTTCCCAACCAAGCTAGAACTCAATTGAATACACTCGTTAGTGGTAATGGTATTTATAGGGGTGACAGCTCCAAAACTACTTTTTGTGTATTATGGAAATGAGCAAAGAATAAACTCATTAATGTTGTTGAAAACTAAAGTTCTCACTCTGGAAGAAAAGTTATATGAATATAAAGTTGGGAAGAGAGAAAGAACATTGAATTAAAACTAAAAGTATCACTATCAAGTTACAATTTAAAATTCAAGGTGGGTACGTGTGTGTGCCTGTGTGTGTGTGTGTGTGTGTGTGTGTGTGTGTGTGTGTGTGTTTACTTCTATCTCTGTCCATTGAAAGAAGCTAGAAACATAGACACCCGACACTCTATTGATAATGAGCTCAACTAGCAACCAAATATTGGTTTAAACTCCCCACTCAAAAGAGTCAGAGCTTCTTGGAAAAGTGGCCGATTCCAGGCTAGGGCAGAGTAGGGGATCCCTGTTGAGGCAGCCACTCCATCATAGTCAGTTGTCTGTTGGCATCTTCTCTGATAACAGCTGACTGGACTAAAAGACAGTGGATCAAAAAGTCAAAGGAACGAGTCATTTGGTGCCTGAGTCTGATCGTGGTCAGGGGTATCTCAAGAAGCCTCTCAATCAGGACTGCCTTGCTATGCTCCCTCAGTATTAAGTTCTCTTGAAGACTTTGGCCTGCCTCAACAGTGCCACAAGGAACTAACAGAAAATGTTTGCATCCTCACCTGGGTTGGATGTTTAGCAAGGACTGGACACAGTACTAGGGACAGCCAAAGTCAGGGCAGCCCCAAAAGGACTATGGTTCCCCAGTGTTTCCTCAGTGTCTCCTGAAGTTCTTTTTGGCTTCTTTTTTGGGGAACTCAGATGGTTCTCACAACAGAAAACATGGTCTCCAACAAGCTTGGGTGAGGCCTAATAGGGTGTGATCATTTTGGTTACCTGCTTTGGTTTTTGGCAACTTTATGTTGGGAAGTGGTTCTTGCTCCTTCATGCAGTGGGAGGCTAGAATGGCCATAAATCTGGGAGGGAAGCTTTCCCAGTGTCTTGTATGATGTGTGCCAGGAGGAGGTGCCCACAGCTGCTCTGCTGGTATTGAGATGTATCAGGGTGTGGACTCTGACCTCAGTAGTGGCTGAGTTTCTCACTTGGGCAGTCCTTCCTTCAGCTGTCTACTTTTTAAGGAGCACTTATTTTGTACCAGCTCAAAAAATACTGAGAAGCTATTTTGTTCTGGGAACTAGAGGTCCAAAGACAAAGAAGTTGTGCCTTGTTCTTAAGGATCCCAGTCTTTGGCCATAGAGAGATAATTAAACTAACAAGTGCAACATGGTATGGAACATTCTGCAATTGAGGTAAAATCAAAATGCACAATAACACTCAGGACCACCTTTCACCTCTTAGATTGGTAAAACTCCCTAGAGGAGACAGATATAAAGAAAATAATACCACCAAGCCTTGCATAATTACAAACCATGAGGAATGCTATGGCAGGATGCTATTCTAGAGGGGAAAAAGCTGAGTTCAGTTTGGACATGTTGAGTTTGAGGGCCCTGTGAGCTAGTACCTGCACTTTGTATTACAGAAGAGATTTAAGTAGAAATCTAGTCCAGTGAATAAGGAGGCTTGATCTTGTACCTCCTAACCCTCTTCTCACTGGCAAAGTAAGTAACAGAACCAAGAGTTGCAAAGGATACAAAGTGCCCTTGGGCAATTGTGAATTAATTTAATAAACTTTATGCCTGATAAATTCAGGGCTATACTTGGGCTGGTAGATGACTGACTCCTACAGATCTTCTAAGTGAAATACAGACTGCTGGAATTCCAAGGGTCTTGGAGATTACCTACTAAAAACTCTTCACTTTACAGATAAGAAACCCTCAGCCCAGAGAGCAGATCTGCTCAAGTTCATATGGCTGGTTTTTGAGATGCTACACACTTAGGTTTTCTTCAATGACTTTTTGACCTTAAGCAAGTTCTTTAAGCCCCTTGTGCTTCAGTTTCCTCATTGTTAAATGGGGAATAGTGATAGCATCTACTCCATAGGCATGTTGTGCTACTTCTTTGGTGACACAGCATGGTGTCACCAAAGCTACTTCTTTGGTGACGCTGGAGTCTGTGTTCTCTAGCTCAAGTCATCCTTCAAAAGGTCAGCCAACCTAGTGAGTACTCCTGCAGGCATAAGGTGAATGGGTCCTGTGTTTGCTCAGAGGCAGTTTTAGTATTAGGGCTTCCTGCACAGAGATCTGGCATGTGGGGGAAATGCCTAGACTGCCATATCCATTGGATTACAAGTTGAATTGATAACAACCACAGTCACAGCCATTCGCATTGAGCACCAACCATGTGCCAGGCACTGTGTTAGAGACTTTATTCATTGCATGGCTAACCATAAAACCAGTCTCACAAAGTCAACAATAAAACCAGTCTCACAAAGTAAACAGGATCATTCCTATTTTACAGAAGAAAGTGAAGCAAGTGAGAAACTAAATAAATATTCCAAGAAATATAACAAGTGACTGTCCTTCGTATATAAAAACTCTCATAAATCAGAAAGCGGAAAAAAACACAAAAGAGGCAAAAGACACAACTAGACAATGATAACATATGCACCATATATATTTAATAAACTTTTAAATGTCAATATGATTGGTAATCAAAGAAATGTAAATGAAAATAAGACAACATTATTTGCCCATCAAATTACCAAAAATTTTAAACATGAAAATACATAAAATTGGCAAAGTGGATGGGATATGACTATTTATACACTTATGTTAAATTACCAACTGGTAAGACTTTTCTGAAAGGCAATTTGGCAAATTATATGAAAATCTTTGAAAATCTATATTATTTGACTCAGTATTTCTATTTACAAAAATGTACCCTACAGGGATAATTAGAAAAATGTATTGATTTGTGAATGAGAGCATTCGACACTATTATTAAAAGTCTAATTAGTCAACTAAACTCTGGCATATTTATGTGATAGAGTACAACTCGGCATTAAAATTATGTTTTTAGAAGTATATTGTTCATGATATAATTAATAAGCAAAATCAAACAGGATACAAAATACCCAGCATGACCTCAATCTTATGTTTGTATAGACATGTACACTTAATACATTCATGCATATATCTATATGTTTATAGAAAAATTCTGAAAGAATTCACAAAAATATTGTAACAGAAGGATCTCAGAGAGGTAGGAATATTGGTGATTTTAAAATTTCCTTTTCTGCATTTTCCAATTTTGTTCAGTAACTTTATAATCAGAAAATGCATGTATTTATCAAAAGACGACTGTAAGTTATTCTAAATGAGTTTGTACCTCCTGGCCTGGGTAAATTCTGTCCCAAGGCTCATCATAATGAAGGAATAATTAAAGTCTAGCATTCCTTGAGAAATTTCTCTTGTAAGAACAGGAATGATATTGGAACACTAGAAAAGACAACATTCTATCCCAATTTTACAATATGAGAAGGTGGCAAATTCTATAAATCAGATAGTTTAGTGGATTTATAACCAGTTGAATGACTGCCTGTATGCCTCAAATTCTAATTAACTGAAACATGTTAGAGGCAGGGGGACCTGAGACCCATCTAGTGTAACAATTTCCAACAAACTCTTGGATGCAGATGTTGATGGCCTATAGATCAAAACGACAAATATCACAAAGCAGGGAAAGAAATGAAATATATCAAAGAGAATAAGGACACACAGTCAGTTATTTAAAAGGAAAAGTTGGTGAAAAATATGAAGATGAAGTTTAATAAAGATAGTTCAAAGTTCTGCACTTAGGTCCAAAAAGTCAATGTTTTTAGGGGAAGATCTGAGTAGATGGCATTCATAAAAATGAATTGTAGGTTTTTAATAAGGACCAGTTGTATCCCAAACAATTGTGAGATGGGGCTGCCCTGAAGACCAGTGTCTGCTAGGGCTCTCTGAATAGAATATGTGGCTCAGAACAAGTGAGGTGTTGATCCAGCCCAACTCTGTCCCAAGGAGACCACAGCTGGAGGGACGTAGTCAGTTCTTGGCAACAACATACTCTCAGAGAGACATTGAATTCTTGAACTTTGATAAGAGTAGGTGACCAGCAAGGCAAGCTGGCTCATCTGTCACAGGGATTTTTGAACTGGAGATGTTTGATCCAAATAAGAAAAAGATTGAGATGTGCTCAGGGATTTGGCTTACTCTGGGTGGTTCCAAGAGGGTCTGAATAGGGTTCAGCACAAGGAAAGTCTTTGTAATGGGGTATCCGCTCCCTGAGGGAATAACAGCCAGAATGGCCACTCAGGTGAACACTAGTTCACCTATATTGAAACAGGAGAGCTCCCTGAACCCCCTCACATGACATGTGATAGATGTGTAGCTTGTCTGTTCAGCCATGACACAATCAAACCCCTTACAGGAGGGGAAGCATGCAGACAGGTAGGTGCATGAGCCAGGGCAAGTGTTTTTGGGCTCCAGCCCCATGGTAGTGTCTAGGACTGTGACTCCTGGAGCCCCACTAAGCATGTTACAGTGCTTTTATTTTAAGCTCTGCTGTCTACAGATGGCTTAAGGGTTGACCAGCTCAGTGCCCTCTTGGTACCCAGGTCCTCGTCTGGCATCCAGGAAGAATCAGGTCACACACAGACTTGAAGGATGGTGAATGTGGAGGTTTTATTGAATGGTGAAGGTGGCTGCTTCATCACTGGCTTCACCATCCTGTTGGCTCCCAACGGGATGGATGGGGAACTGGAAAGGGGATGGAGTGGGAAGATAATCTTCCCTCGGAGTTTGGCCATCATGCGGCTGATCTCCTCTCCAACTGTCCCCAGCTGAACTCCTCTCAACATCCAGACAGACGCTCCTTCTCTTCTCTCCTTGTCTACCATGCTACTCTTCTGTTCCTCCAATATTCTGCTCATCTTCTTGTGGAGCCTGGGTTTGAGGCTTATTTGGGTACAGGATTGGGGGGTGGTATGGCAAGTCAAAAGGCAACATTTGGGAGCAAATTCAGGAATGCCCGTTCCCTTTTAGGGCTGCCGGTTTCCGGGCTTGAGGGTGAGGCCTTTGTTTCAAAAGGGGAAACATCCTCTTTTAACCAGTCTTTCCTTGCCTCCTGTCCATATCAATATGTCCTCCAAGATTCATTCAGTGAGCCTTTTTCCTGATATTCACCTAAATAAAAGCCCTAGCGTATGTAGACCTAGAAGTCTAGCAGTTGCTGGTCTATAATTATTATTAGGTAGGTGCAAAAGTAATTGCAGTTTTTGCAAATACTTTTAATGGTGAAAACCGCAATTACTTTTGCACCAACCTAATACTGAAATATAGCTGAAAGGAGTGATCTATTAAAGTGACCCTTGCAAAGCCATGTTTGTGGTTCTCCCTTGGTCCCAAGATGTGGAGACAGGACAAAGTATACAACAAATGTTCTCTTAGGTTTCTCCTGTTACAAAAACCAAGCCCCACTTTCCAGGTGATAAGAATGGAGAAGCAATTGTCTAGTAAGTGACTTGTCTCTTCCAGGCTTCTGTTCAGATCCATTCCACATAATTTCTAGAAAACGTTTCACAAATCATAGATGTATCAGGTATGTCATCTGCACAAAATTCTTCATTACTTCCTCAGTGTCCAGGGAAATGAGGCGACCCTCCATTCTTTTAGCCAAGCATCTGAGGCCTGCCACAGTCTGTTCCTATGCTCACTTTCCCCACACAACCTCGGCTCCATTCCAATGAAATGGACTCCTCCTTCCCCTTTCCCAAGTATTCCCAAAACATTCCCACCTGTATACATCTGCTTCTACTGTGTGTCAACCTAGAAGGCCTTCTTGTCCTGCCCTCCTCTCCACCAAGCTGATCCTCTGTTTCCCTGAAGGCTGACTCCACGCTGCTGTGGTCTATCACCTCCTTTAGGCAACTAACCAAGGATACCAGGTGGCATATGCTCTCTCAGCGAGGCTTAAATCCCTCAACTTTGTATCCTATACCCCAACACAGGCCTTGCTTAACAGATGTCTGGCAGGGAGGGCACAGATGTGGCAGTGCAGCCACAGAGATCTGTGAAGGTCATTAAGTAGAATAATATCCCAGAAGGGTGTGTGTGCTCTTCTGTTCCCTATTATCCTGTCTGCTTGTACCTTTCAGGTCCTTGACAATTTATGGTGCAGCAAAAATCCCATTAGAACAGGCTACATGAATATGTTCAAGTTATGTCATTGTACTGGAATTTGGGTGTGTTGAAGGCAATTCCAAATAAAAAAATTACTGTCCAGGACTTAGGTAATTTTCGTTAGAGTAGAATTTGCTTTGTCATGTCATTAAAAGGAAAAAGATCTACTTAGTCTTGAGGTTGCCCAGAGAATGAAGTGATAGATACCTGGACAAAAATTGTAATTACAGTTCGTAAAAGCTAAACATAGCCATTCTAGTTTTTAATTAGAGTATATGTTATGTGGCTGAGGGTGACTGATGGATGGAATTTGGTGCCATAGGATCAGAGACCCGGAGCAGCATGGTTATGTGTGTAGCCAAAAGCAAGTGACTATTAGATGACGTAGCTTGTGATGCTAAACACTGACAATATATTTATATTTTGTATATAAACATGATGGCCTCTCTTCTGTTACTGTGAGAAATCTTTGATAATTCACATGTGAAATTAAAGACATCTTATTCATTCAGTTATTTATTATTCTCTGTAAAATGAGTTAGGAATTTGTCCCCGTGAATAATGTTAGCCATAATAGTTAATTTACTCCTATTCATTGGCAGTAATAAAAATGTACAAGGGGAGGCAGAAACATTATTATTTCTTGCTTGAAGTGCAATTTCATGTGGTGAGAAAAACATGTTAATATGCTGCAAAGTGCTACAGGAATTTAGTTCTCAAAGGAATGGTGGTATTAAATGTATTCTGACAAGAAGGAGCCTCGGAAGGGAAACATTTATCTTCATAAAGTCATTAAATTTACTGAGCAGCATCACATTCTTCCTGCAATCTGCTCACTCCATTAAAGGCGAAGCTGTGGAACTGGCTCTGTCACATGAGAGGCCCCTGCATTTCTGAAAAGAGGAAGAATGGTGCTCTTTCTCCTAATATTGGGTTTCCCCCTCAAAACCAACAAGCTCACGCACAGATCCACACGCGGGTGCTCCGCTACCTCTTTCCAAACTAAACAAATGAGATACTGACAAGATTCTTCCTTTCTCCACGATCAGATGATTCTCCATGTAACTAAGAAAAAAACGGATTTTGCAAAGCCTCCTGTTTCATCATTCCAGGAGACTCTTGGCTTCTAGGGTGTTTTCCCATCCCGCTAAGTTGGAGCCCAGGCAGCTCACACAGGTCAGGATCAACACAATAGCATGAGTTGTTCTGCAGAGCAGTTTTGTGTGTATGCATTTCAAAATTGAAGTATTCTTATTCATACAGAATACATGAATCAGTGTTTTTGAAAATCACAGCAAAAGACAGGGCTCTGGTACCTTGGAGTTATACATTCCCCTTGTGTTTTTCAATAGATAGGTGTCGTTAATGAGCTAAAATCACCAAGAAATGCACACAGACTTCAGAACCAAAGTCATGCTGTCAGCTTTGTCACATGGCAGGGAATGAAAACAAATTGAATAGTTTTCAATAAATTGTAATATCATTCCCATTAACCTGATACCTTTCTTCCCAACACTGCAAACAGCTGTTGTTCTGAGAATGAGGACAAATATCTTACCCGCATTCATGTTAAGAGAAAGAATGTAATTTCAAGTGCAGTTTAGGAGAGGATGGCGGTATAGAGCACAAAATAAAGATATTAAATTAAGAAGAGGTATTGTGGATAATGATTTTTAAATTCCAGCACAAATGTGTCTAGAAAAGAAAATGTCTCTAACTGAACTAAGAAGCTAAGTGTTCCTCCACACTGCACCACAAACCACAGCTAGGGCTGTCTAAAGACAAATACAGAAGAGTCAAGCCATTTGTTTGGTGACATGAAAACCAAACCATTGAAGGGATCTAACTGTAAGCTCCAAGAGGTCAGAGGCAATATATTTCTTGATCACTGTTATAGTACAAGTTCTTAACCCATAGGTGCTCAATATATATTTGTTAAGTAAAAGAATGGATGCATAGATGAATTGTTCAGTTTTGTTCCAGGTGTTTGCAGGGTCAGATGGCTAAATTCCTAATCTTGTTCTCCAAGCAATATTGGCCTGTCCAAAGGAAACTAGATTTTATTAGCAAGATGAATTCTGACGTGTTTAACCAGGTAGAGAGAATCTGCAATGACCAATTCCCAGAATTGGGATTCTCCATTCTGAGAAAAGAATAATATTTGTTGTGTCTAGCATATGCTAAGTTCTTGAGCTGTGTTTTTATTGAATCCTTAGAACAGCCCATTTTACAAATTAGGACCTTAAAAAGGTTAAGTAATTTGCCTAAGAGGACACAGCTAGTAACTGGTAGAAAAGTACCTATAACTCATTCATTCATGTGCCAACTATCCAGTACAGGGCTTCCACATGCCAAGCCCTATTCTCAGTGCTGGTTTGACCACAGTGAACAAGAGAACACAGTCCTTGTCTTCCTGGAGTCAATGATCTGAAGTTGGAGACTGTCATTAAACAATTAATATTCCACTTAATCACATGACTATAATGGTGATAAGTACTACAAAGAAGCAGCACACAGTGGTATGAGAAAAATAGTAGATGAAAATAATCTTATTTTGGGGAAGTATCAGATAGCCTTCCTTGAAAAAGTGACATTTCAGCAATACTTTTAAGGATATATAAGAAATAACCAGATCAAAAGAGCAGAAGGGGAGGGTATTCCATGCAAATGGATCGTGTGGAAAGAAACGCCTAGCGGTGGAAAATAACATATATCTTCTGTGAGACCAAAAGGCAGCCTGTGTGACTGCAGGGCAGAGAGTGAAGGAACAAATGGCTCAGGATGTGGCCAAAAAAGGCAAAAGTGATCATTAGCTGGTGTTAAGGATTTGACCTAATAATTGCAAACTTCTAAGCAACGAGGAAAATGTCCTAATAAGGTCTGCATTGGTAAGAATCACTTTTGCCAATGGATGGAGTACAGATTGAAAGCAGGTAAGGGGAGAAACTGACAGAGGACTCCTTCTCCTGGAGTTGGGAAACAAGGACAGTGAGGACTAAGCTCTGATTTTTTTATCTTGCCCAAATTCTTATCTAAGGGATCTGGGGAGTCATGCCCTACAAACCATATATTCTCATCGGATGGGTTTTATTTAACTCTATGTATTGTGACTTACCTTCCAATTTGACTCTGGCATAACATTATGTGACAAAGAGAAAAATAAAAATATTTTACCCCAAAATATGTTTCTTTGCCATATTTTGAAATTGCTCTGCAAAGCTGTCCTTTGTGGTGAAAATTTGCATCTGTAAAGAATCTCTATTCACATAGCTAGATCTTCTTCTTCCAGGCCCTCCCAATCCTAAAGCGATTAAATGAGAGTCTAGCACCTTTTAAAGATCTGAATAGGAAATATTTGTCATCTATTGTCTCTAAGGGCAACCACTATGAGACTTCAAAAGAAACTTGGGGTGGGGCGTGGTGGCTCATGCCTGTAATTCCAGCACTTTGGGAGGCTGAGGCGAGCGGATCACGAGGTCAGGAGATCAAGACATCCTGGCTAACATGGTGAAACCCCATCTCCACTAAAAACACAAAAAATAAGCCGGGCGTGGTGACTGGTGACGTGCGCGGCGCCGTGCGCGGCGACCTGCGCCTGTAGTCCCAGCTACTCGGGAGCCTGAGGCAGGAGAATGGCGTGAACCTGGGAGGCGGAGCTTGCAGTGAGCAGAGATGGCACCACTGCACTCCAGCCTGGGCTACAGAGCGAGACTCCATCTCAAAAAAAAAAAAAGAAAAAAGAAACTTGGTCTTCATAATCTTTTTTTTTCTTAACCTGAACATTTCCTTTCTATTGATTCCAAGTCTTTAGACAAACTCAACCAATTGTCAACCAGAAAATGCTTAAATTTACCTATAGCCTGCAAGCATGCCCCCACCCCCTTTAAATTCTTCCACCTCTCTGGACCAAACCCATGTATTTCTCAAATGTGTTTGATTGATGTCTCATGCCTCCCTAAAATGTATAAAATCAAGTTGCACCCTTACCACCTTGGGCACATGTTCTCAGGACCTCCCGTGGGCTGTGTAACAGGCCATGGGTACTCGTATTTGGTTCAGAATAAATCTCTTCAGATATTTTACAGAGTTTGACACTTTTCACTGATAACAGCTGTCCGGATGAGAGACGATGTGGCTTGGGTTGGCAGAAAAAAATGAAGACAGGAGTACGTAGGAGAAAGATATTCGGGAGGTGCAATCTACAGAGCTGGGAGCAAGGAGAAAGAGGTATCAAGGATGACTCTCAGATTCTGGACTAAGCAACTAAATAGATGACAGTACACTACTCTGAAATATGCCTTGGGAGAAGGAGAACACTTTGCCCAGCTGCCATATTTACTCCACATTCCAGCAGAAGAACCTTTTTGACTCAACCACTGTGAGGACTCCACCCTTGGCCTAGTGATTTGCATCAATTTTAGAGGTAAAGCATCATTCTCATTCAGGAAGGTATCTGAATTTGTCAATGCAAGCTCAAATGACATTCCATGGGAAGACAAATGCCCATGTAGATTATAGACCAAGGGGCTTTTCTTTAAAAATGATGCTAATTGGGTGGTCATAGCATTCATGTTACCACCAATAAGCCACTCACCTCTGTTCAGCCTTTCCGCAGTTGTGCCACCAGGTTTCCCAATCCAATGGCACCTGATTTTCAGCACGTTAATAGAGAGTGCAGAAGACACCAGTGATGAGCCCAGGTGTTTCTCTAAGCCTCACACAGTCTGTTCGATTTAGAATATCTGCCCTCCATAACTGATCTGATGATCTCCCAGGCCATTTGATGGACCGCAGAGGAGAAGAAGGCAGAAGAGGTTTCCAAAAAAATGGACTGTGCAGAGCTCAATGTTTAACAGCCTAATGACTCTGTGAGACAGTCTATCAGGAACAAGTTGAACAATCTTTGCCTGAATGGAATGATAGTAGAATGACCCTTCAAAGAGGCACTTGTTCCCATAAAGCAAGATAAGATCATTTCCTTTTAGCACTATTTTACTGATGAGTCAAAAAGAGAACTTGACCTGGCCTCAAGCATGGATTTTTACAGAATCAAATTCCTACATATGTAGCATGTCTAAATACAGAAAATTCTTTTATCCAACAAATATTTATGAGAAAACAGAAAATTAAATGTTCAAGAGTAACTCATGTCTGAGCAACATGGCCATCATTCTGCAGACCTTTCATTAATTACAATAATGCCTCATGGTTTCTAGAGGACTACTCCATGTGAAGCTCTGTTTCTCATCTCTCACTGTCTCTCTCTGTAGCCTCAGGTTGTCAGCCTTTCAAACTCCCTTCTCTGGCTTTCTGGATTTGATTTGCCTCTTGGCTCTTAACTCCAAATGCTTTTATAAAATCAGAGTTCCTCCACAATTTCAAAAGCAAGATTTCCCTATGATCCTCAGCTTCTTAAAGCTCTTCCAGCTGAGTCACACCCAGGAACAAGCTCTGAATAGCTCACCAGTAGCCTTTGAACCTAGCATTACTTTACTGGTAGTGTGCACAGATATACATAGGCATATACATGAGCACTGCTGCCCCTATACACGCTGCTTCCAGTCAATCACCTTTCTCACAGGTCACACATGTCAGGCTCATATTCTCCAGGGAAGCAGAACTTGTGGCACCATGCTCTCACCAACTCATCTAACTAGACCCAGATGTGCCTAAGGTACCCAACCCACAGTAACCGTGTATCTTGGGAGAAATTTTAGGATGTGAAGAGTCATCACTTTAGCAGTGATAGCCAAAGATCCCACTACTGCTAATGGTGAGGTAGAAGAGGGAATCTCCTCTGAAGCAGTTCTTGGGCCAGTGACAATGCTAGGACAAAGCAGACAATCCTAGTATATGGCAGACAGACCTTAAGGTAACCCCTGATTATTCCCATCTCCTGGCATTCATGACTTTGTATAATCTCTTTTCTGAGTATAAATGGTACCAGTGATTTGCTTCAAACCAACAGAATGTAACCTACAGAATGGGAGTCACGGAATGTCATTCCCATGATTACCTTGTTATGTAAGACTCCACCATAGCAGACTAGAAGGAGAGATTCTCCTTTATGGCTTGATGAAGTAAACAGCCATGTCAAGGAAGCCCATGTGACAAGGAAGATCAAGTGGCCCCTAGCCCATAGTCAGGAACAAAAGTCAAAGGCCTTCAGTCATATAGCCACAAGGAAATTAATTCTGCCATAAAACTGAATAGGATTGGAAGTAGATTCGTCCCCATCCAAACCTCCAGAAGAAACCTCAGCCCTAAACAACATTTTGATTTCAGCCTTGTGAGACCCTGATCAGAGGGCCCAGTTAAGCTGTGTCCAGACCTTCGACACACAGAAACTGTGAGAAAATAAATGTGTGTTGTTTTAAGGTGTTAAATGTGTGATAATTTGTTATGCAGTGATAGAAAACTAATACAAAAGGGCTAGAATCAAGGGCTTATGGAAAACAAGGAGTTCATCCAGACTGACTTCAGGCTGTGGGAGAGGGGACAGATGGAAGGAGCAATGGTGGGTAGAAGCATAAGAAAAGTCAGAGCTGGAAAAACCCTAAACATCAGCGCAAAGGAAACACCTCATTCTGCCATCCCAAGCCCTTGCTGTCTTCACCCTTGCTTCCTAGCTTTGGTTCAAATATGCATACATTGTATCCTCCATTCTATTCATTCAACCCAGAAATCCTGAGCACCTCTCATGTGCCAAGTCCTTCTTAGATCCTGAGAGGAGGAGACATGAGAAAGTCAAGGTCATTGTTTCTTAGGGGTTCAGAGAAAGATGTTGGCTCCCAAAGGGAACTGATTGAGCAGGGATGCTTGTTTAAAATGCAATCTCCTGGGCCTTATCCACAGAGATTCTCAGTAGGTAGGTCTCAGTCAGGGTACAGGCATTCACTACTGTAAACCCAGATCTCAGATGATTCTTATGCAGGTAGTCCAGAGTCAACACATTAAAGATTAAACACTGACCTATAGGGCCATTTGTGGGTTTTCAATAGAAGAATTACAAGATATAGCTTATATTTTAAGAGGCTCGTTTTGGCTGCTGCATGGAAAATGAACTGATGAGGGATAAGGGCGGAAGCATGTGACAAGCAGGAGCTATGGCCATGGTACAGGAGAGAAAATAGTGGCTTGACCAGGATAGAATCAACAAGGTTAGAGAGAAATAGATGGATATAGGCCATATGACAGAGGTGGAGCCAACAGAACTTGCTGTTGAATTGAATGTGAGGAGTGAGAAGGGGAAGAACTGAGGATGATGCCATTATTATGATTATAATTACTAAAGTTACAAGTCTATTGTAGTCATCTCATAGTACAATACTTATGAAAGGGAACAGGTAAATACAAAATCAATTTTTCCCATCATAATAATTTAAGTAACTGATTGCAACACATTGATTTCCTTAAATCAACAGCTGTGTCCATCATCGTGACTGAATCAATTGTTTAAATATCATTCCTCAGACAAAATAGCAAAAGCACCCCCTTGTTTATGAAGTGTATGACTCCTTTCAGAGAAGTCTACTTCAAATTGTTTCAAACTGTTCATAAAATGTTTCAAGAAGGGATTATAAAACTCTAAAGGCTTTAAAACCAGATAAGGATGCCTTCTTTTCTATGAAGATGAGAAAACAAGTACAAAAAAGAGTTAAGTACGCACACAATTGCCATAGAAACATTTCCTGCGTGGGATAGACTGATTTGGGAAACAATAATTTCCGTTGGGTACCTACCTTGTATGTGTGTTTGTTTAAAAAAAAAAAATTAATCTCACTTAATCTTTATAATGACGCTGTGAGGTAAAGACCATTATTATCCCCATTTTATTCTCAGTACTTCATAAAGGTGACAGAATGTCAACGAATTATTAAACAAATAATAACTTTTACGGCACCTCTCCCATCCAAATAAATTCCAATTAATTAAAAAGTTACATTTTGGAAATAAATCTATTCAACAGTACATCAAAATACAGGTAATGTCAGATCATGGGGTGGGGAAAAATTTTCTATACATGAAAAAAGGTCATTTGTTTCTGAAGTTTTTCTTATGCAATGTTTAGGTGCAGATATTTTAAATACATATCTGTAGTCAAATTTAATAGTGTTTTTCAAATGCTTCTTCAAAGTGGGAAAATATATAGCCACTATAACACAGAGTTAATAAACTCTCCACTGTGTGGTGGCTGCTTTGGTGTCAGGCTGCTTCACGCATGTTTGCCACTTGCTAGCTGTATGACTTGGAGCAAATTATTTTAACTTCCCTGTTCCTATTTTCAACATCTGTATAATGGGAATAATAATAGTACCTACCTATTTGCATTTTATGAGGATTTAAAAAGTTAATAAATATAACTTGTTTAGAACTGGGCCTACCATGCCATAAATGTTCAATGAATGTTATCTATTAGTCTTTTTTTATTATGAAAATTACTACCACAATGCATCAAGAGAATAATCACAATCTCCAAAGAAAAATAAACCTACCTCATAAGAAACAATTTACAAATAAAAAATGTAAATGACCAATAAATAATTCTAAATGTTCAACCACACTAGTAATAGAAGAACTGGAAATTTAAAAAGTAAGTAATATTTTTCACCTATCAATTAGACAAAAAAGAACGTTTAATTGTAATATTCTGGATTGGCACACACCTATAGAAACATTTACCTATACTGCTGGCCAAAGTGAAAACTGGTACAATCATTCTTAAAAGCAATTTAGGAGTAAGTACCAATACCCCAACAAATGACCAGGTCCTTTGACTCAATGGCTTGACATGTAGGAATCCAGTCTAAGGAACTTATTAAATAAACAAATATTCATGTGTGAGGCAGTCCATTGTGGCAATTTTTCCAAAAATTTGAAAACAGCCAAATGTTCAACAGTAGCAAAAGATATTATGGTACTGCCATACATGAGAATGGTATGTTGCTGCTAAAAATCACATTTTCAAAAAGTATTTCATGATACACAGAGATACGCAAGATATAGTAAGTCAAAGAAGCAGTATACAAACCAGTCTGATCCCATGCATGGATGCACACCTATGTGTACAAAATATTCTGAAAGAAAATGCGCTATAACATAAACTATGGTTATCTCTGAGAGGTGAGATCAAGAGTAATTTTTATTTTCTTCTTTATGCTTAACACATTTCATACAATAATCATGTATTACTATGTATCAGGGAAAACATAATTAAAATAAATTTGTGTTTGGTGCTAGGATATTTGGAATCTTAAGAAATTCCAGGAAACCAGAACAGGTGAAACTTTATTAGATAAAGTTTTCTTCTTTGTGGTAAATAATATGTTTAACTGGTCTTAGGTCCAAGATCATCAGCGGTTATGGAGGGAGCCTTGGCACTGACTTCTCCTTGGTGATCACATCTTCTCTGGAACCAGGGAAAAAGAAGGGGGATCTTCCTGGAAGTATATATATATATATATATATATATATATATATATATATATATATATTTTTGCATGGCAACTTTCTTCCTGGTTTCTGGGCTTTTCCTCCTGTCTGCATGCTCACTTCCTTTCTACCATATTGTAGGTAGAGTGTAGCCCTTTCCCAATCTTTCTAGAAAAAAAATTTGAACTAAGATGCTGGGAAGCTTACTCTTGCCTTTATGTTGAGATTATTAAATGTGTTTTTTGCTATGTTTGGGGGTCGGTATTTGGATCTGATATCTTGGCTGTTACTGATGTTAGCTCGGTCTGCTTGATCCAGGGAGTCTGTACCTTGAGTGATGTCCCTTGGAATAACAGAAACATTATTGCTATGGTTTGAATGTTCTTCTCCAAAATTTAGGTGTTGCCAACGTGATAGTGTTAAGAGGTGGGCTCTTTAAGAGGTGTTGGGGCCATGAAGAGTAATCATTCATAAACAAGATTCAGGCTCTCACAAAAGAGGTTTCATGCAGCATTCGGTTTGCTTGGCTTTTTGCCTTCTTTTCTCCAGATGATGCAGCAAAAAGGCATCATCTTGGAAGCAGACAGCAGCCCTCACCAGACAACTGGACCTGGAGGTATCTTGATCTCTGACTTCCTAGCTTCCAGAATTGTCGGAAAATATAATACATTTCTGTTGTTTATAAATTACCCCATCTCATATATTTTGTTACAGCAACACAAACGAACCAGGCAACTATTTTTTTTTTCTTTTTTTTCTTTTTTTCTTTTTTTGAGACGGAGTCTTGCTCTGTCGCCCAGGCTGGAGTGCAGTGGGCAGATCTCAGCTCACTGCAAGCTCCGCCTCCCGGGTTCTCGCCATTCTCCCGCCTCAGCCTCCTGAGTAGCTGGGACTACAGGCGCCCGCCACCTCGCCCGGCTAACTTTTTTTTTTGTATTTTTAGTAGAGACGGGGTTTCACCGTGTTAGCCAGGATGGTCTCGATCTCCTGACCTCGTGATCCGCCCGTCTCGGCCTCCCAAAGTGCTGGGATTACAGGCTTGAGCCACTGCGCCTGGCCAGGCAACTATTTTTCTATAGTTTCTCTCAGCAAAGAGGTAGCCTTTTGGCTACTTGGTAAGGACTCAGATTCTGTTTTCAACATTAGCTATATATTTTCACTCCCTCAGGGATCCTTCTAGAATAGGCAAAGCCTTGGGCCAGGCTGGGACTAGGGCAGCATAAGTGTGGCACCTAGTGGCTCCTTGAATTGCATGCTCTAGGTGCTTCACTTACCACACACATCCTAGTCCCTGCCCTGCCTGAAACATAAGACTAACACTTATCCCTAACAAAAAATGTTCAAGGGTTTAAAGTTAGAAAAGCATTGATGGCAGACTGCTATTTTGTTTCCTTTTTTCAGCTTTATTGAAGTATAAACATTATATATATTCAAGGGTACACTGTAATGTTTTAATATACAGACATATCTCATCTGCACTTCACAGATATTGTATCTTTCACAAATTAAAGGTCTGTGGCAACTCTATATCCAGGAAGTCCATCAGCACCATTTTTCCAACAGTATGTGCTCACTTTTCATCTCTGTGTCACATTTTGGTAATTCTCACAATATTTCAGACTTTTTATTATTATATTTGTGATGAGTGATCTTTGATGTTACTATTGTAACTGTTTTGGGGCACTGCAAACCATGCTCAAAGAAGTTGGCAAACTTTATGAATAAATAATGTGTGTGTTCAGACTGCTCCACTGACCAGCTTTTCCCCCATCTCTCCCTTCTACTCAGGCCTCCCTGTACCCTGAGACATGCAATACTGAAATTGGGCCAATTAATAACCCTACAGTGGCCTCTAAGTGTTTAAGTGAAGAGAAGAATCATACATCTCTCACTTTAGATCAAAAGCTAGAAATGATTAAGTTTAGTGAGGAAAGCATGTTGAAAGCTGAGTGAGAATTTAGATATGTGTCCCCACCAAAATCTCATGTTGAATTGTAATCCCCAGTGCTAGAGGTGGGGCCTGGTAGGAGGTGTTTTGATCATGGAGGTGGGTCCCTCATGGCTTGGTGCTGTCTTTACAACAGTGAGTGAGTTTGCATAAGATCTGGTCATTTAAAAGTGTGTGGCACCTCCACCCCAACTCTCTCTCACTTGTTTCTGCTTTCACCATTTGATGTGCCTGCTCCCCCTTCACCTCCTTCCACGATTATAAGCTTCTCAAGGCCTCCCCAGAAGCCGAGCAGATGCCAGCACCATGCTTCCTGTAAAGCCTGTAGAACGGTGAGTCAATTAAGCCTCTTTTCTTTATAAATTACCCAGCCTCAGGTATCTCTTTATAGCAGTGCAAGAATTGCCTAATACACAGAGATAAACCAAAAGCTAGGCCTCTTGTATCAGTTAGCCAAGTTGTGAAAGCAAAAGAAAAGTTCCTGAAGGAAATTAAAAGTGCACAAATGAATGATAAGAAAGCAAAATAGCCTTATTGCTGATATGGAGAAAGTTTTAGTGACTTGAATAGAAGTTCAAACCACTCACAATATTCCCTTAAGCCAAAGCTCAATCTAGAGTAAGGCTCTAACTCTCTTCAACTCTGTACGGGCTGAGAGAGGTAAGGAAGCTGCAGAAGAAAAGTCTGAAGCCCACAGATGTGGGTTCATGAGGTTTAAGAAAAGAAGATATCTCCATAACATAAAACTGCAAAGTGAAGCAGTAAGTGCTGATGGAGATGCTGCAGCCAAGTTATTCAGAAGATCCTGCTTAGATAATTAATGAAAGTGGCTTCATTAAACAATAGACTTTAAATGTAGGTAAAACAGCCTAATATTGGCTACTTGCCCATTTCACAGGTGGGGAACTCAGGCACAGAGAGGTTAAGTAATTTGCCCAAGAATATACAGCTACTTAGTAGCAGAGCCAGGATTTGGGATGCAGGCAGTCTGATCCCAGAGCCTGCATGTCTAACCACTTTCTCTACTACCTTGTACTATAAACACTTGCTATTGGCTTTCCACTACAGATAAAGCATGGAAGGGTAAATTATAGCCATTAGAGAGAATAGAAATGCTATAAGCCTTGCCGTTGGAAATGCAAAATGCAACTCCTCTATGGAGAGAAATTTGGTAATATTTAGCAAAAGTATGTGTATTTGCCTTTTGATCTGACAATACCAATTCTAGGAATCAATCCCACTGATATACTGGCCAAAATATGAAAACACATATATACAAAGCTATTCATTACAGAATAATTTGTAACAGCAAAAGTCTAGTAACAGCAGAAATGGTCATCAGTAGGGGATCAGTTGAACGAACTACAGGGCATCTACACAATGGAGCACTATGCAGCTGTTAAATGAGGAAGAGCTCTATAAATAAATAAAGTCAGCGGAGAGAAACTTGTGGAGGTGACAGATAAGTTTACAGCCTTGACTGTGGTGGTGATGAACTAGGTAGGTGTGTACTCATCTCCAGACTCATCAAGTTGCATATATTAACTATGTTCAGCTTTTTAAAAATGAAGAAAATCTCAATATACTGCTGTAGAGTGACTTCCAGGAAATTTTGTTAAGTTAAAATAAGGTGTAGAAAAATGCTAACAACATTTTATCATTGATCCAAGAATAGAGGGATGCTAATATAACATATGAATATTCTTCTATTAAAACATTAAAAAGTAGAAGGATGAAACTTAAAAATTTTTGAAATGGTTGCCTCTAGAGTTGGATGGAAACAAGGTAGAGAGGAAAGAGATAGAAGCTAGACTTATTTGAATATATCTTGGCTTGTAGATTTGACTTTGGAACAATGTAACCACATTACATAATCATAAAACAACATTATAAAATAGTAATTCCTAAAAATTGAAAGCAAAATGACACAAACTAATCTAAATGTATATGTAGTGGATGGCAGGGAGAAACGATTCCACATGACTTCTAAACACAGGAATTTGATAGCATATCCCTAGAGAGATTTATTTTAAGAACAAAAATAACTTTAAAAAATATAAATTATTTACAGTAATTATGTTGGTAGTGGTAGCATTAGTACCGTTATTCTGAAACAGTTATATTTGTAAGATGAGATCAATTGAATAAGTAATTGTGTGATACTTTAATTCTATCAGTCCCTGTGGCCTTGAAAACTGGGTTTCTTAGTGTGGGAGTAAGATGATATGGATGCAAGATTGAAGTTACATAAATACCCTGTAGTACTGAATTTGAATTGATATGAACTCATGATACATTTAATCTTAAAAATACATTTCCTACTGTTACAATTTGTTTAGAATTTGTCTAGCCAATTTCCCTATTTTCACCAGAAATCCACCCCCATGGAAAAAAAATACATTTCTAGCATTTCCACTGAAATGCTCTAGAAACACTGACTGATCCAATATAAATATATCCCCTTAAAATGCAGACTCTGGCCTTGAAATACCATTTCCCACTAAAAGAAATGAAATGCCCTCAGAGAAATGGCTGGGTCAGGAAATGTGCAAAATGAGCATGGCGTATCTTGTCCTACCAGATAACAAGAAAACTATAAAACTACTAGGGATGTGGCAAAAAGACTCAGGAAACAACTTACTGGCAAAAGATGGCACAATTTAAGTATCAAAAATGACTGCGATTGAACACACTTAACATATTTAAATCCATAATTTTATTATCAAAAAATCTAGTGGGTCACTTTTTTTTCTGATGATAGGAAATCAACTTATTATTTTGAAAATTCATAATTAAAAGGAAAGAATCAGGTATTAGATCTGCATTCCTCATATGAACTATACTACTGGGCAATCAAATCATAGATGAAGAAAATTCATTTTTATAAAAGTATTCTAACTAATAAGTGAAGATATAACTAGAATTAGAATGTCACCATTTTGCAATCACTAATGAAGTGATGGATCTAAACACTGAGAAATAATGTTTGCTATTATGACAAAACCTAAAGATCTACCTGCTGAAGGAAACAACCAACACTATATATGACACATTACTTTTGCCTCCTCCAAATCAAATCTGAATCAGATCAAGCCTATAGATCCAACTACCAATTCATAGGAAATACAAAGGTCAGAGGAACATCTTAACCTATACCATGGGGATTCAATCAACAAAATCCAGATTGTGAGAACCTCTCCAGGAAAAATGTTTGTCTTTTTTCAGAAAATAAATAATGAGAACAAAAAGATGGAAGAATTTCTTATAGTTTTTAAATATTCTAAAAGACCAATCAATCAATTATAATACATGGACTTTATTTGGATCCTGATTCAAAAAAAGTATGTACTATGTGTGTATATGTGTATATAATTGAAAATTTGAACACTGACCAGATATTTGATAATATTAAGAAATTTTTGCTATATTTATATTTGATAATTGCATTTTAGTTATGTTATAAAATATTTAATAACTTTTATTGATACATGCTAAAATATGTATGCATTAAATTATACAAAGTGTGGGATTTGCTTCAAAATAATATGGGAGGGAGGAAGTAGGTGGAGCCAGAGGTGCAACAAAGTTGGCCCTGAATTGATAATTATTGAAGCTGGATAATGGATATGTGGTGGTTTTTCATACTATTCTCTTTACTCCTGTGCATTTAAAATTTTTCTAATTTTAAAAATATAGGTCAAGTTGTCTGGCATTAATTGGTAGAAAAAGAGAAGGAAAGGTTGAGGAAGAGGTAGGGACACTACAATATTATTCTCATCCCAGAAAATGGAAAGTTAAGAAACTCTTTTAAAAAATGACGGCCAAGAAATAGAGGTCTACTATTTAAAGTTACAGTGTAACTAATAAGAAATATTATTGTTTAAAGTGATAACATAACTAATGAGAGAACTAAGCAATAAAATATCCACCAAATTGTGGAAGATGCATTAGTTATCAATTATTGCATGATAAATTACCCTAAAACTTATTTGCTGAAAGTAACAAACATTTTCTTGCTATTTCTGAGGGTCAGGAACCTGAGAGCATCTTAGCTAAGTGGTTCTGGTTCAGAGTCTTTCAGGAAGTTACAGTCAAGTTGTTGGCCATGGCTGTCATCTGAAGATTTGACTGGAGCTGGGGGATGTTCTTCTAAGACAGCTTATTCACATAGCTGTTTGCAGGAGGCCTCAATTCCTTACTGACCGTTGACTGTAAGTCTCCGTTCCTTGCCATGTGGGCCTCTCCACAGGACTATTTGAGTGTCCTTAAGACATGGCAGCTGGCCTCACCCAGTATAAGTGATGGGGGTCAGGGACAGAGTGAACGAGACCAAGTTAGAATCTACAATGTTTTTTATAACCTAACCTCAGAAGTGGCATACCATCACTTCAACTATATGATACTGGTCATGCAGCTCGACTATGGACCCTAGTACAATATGGGAGGGAATTACACAAGGATGTGAATAACAGGAGGTGGAGATAATTGAGGGCCATCTTGGAAGTTGACCACCTCCAAGAGGTGAAGGGTAATATCCATAAGTGATTGTCTTTATAAATATATAAGTAGATAGATATCACAATATGAATATATTCTGTACAGTTATAGAGTTAGCCAACAGAAAAGCTCAAAGCAGGTATGATTAAAGATGTCCACTACTAGGGAATGAGGGTGGGGCAGGAGAGGGATAAGGTGTAGAAATATTCTTTTTTGTTTTAGGCCCCTTTATGCTACTTGATTTTTACCATGTTTCTTCATTCAAGTGCAATTACAAAATCAAAGTGACTTGAAAAGTGTTCTCTTACAAAGATAGTACTAAGTAAGTATCTTTGTATATACTTCCTTGATCTGAATTCAGAGGTCAGCGAGGGACAAACTCAGGAGTCTGGACCATAAATGGTGCTAGCAAAGATGAGGCAATAGGCCCAGGAAACAAGGATCAAGAGCGGGGCTGAACATAGAGCCACAATCTTTATCTACCACTCCATTTATCTACCACAATCTATCACTCCCAGGCACAGGGAACAAAAGACCCTGACTGTCAAGCTCCAATAGGCATCCCTCAGAGGCCAACGTGGTCCAAGAAAGGGTCATCTCACAAAGCTTTGGATTTCAGATCAAGGCCACAGTAGCCTCTCTAGGTTAGGTGCTTTATAAGTGTTCTCTTGACCACCTGAATGGAACAAACTATGACACAGGCAATGAGGAAATATTTTTGAGCTTCCCACACTTTTTTGGCAACTGCCATCAGGCCCCTCAACATCTCAAGATCAAACATTTGTGCAAGAAAGGAGTCTGTCATCATTAAAAAGATCTGCCTACTGGAACATCCTGCCCTTTGGTCCTCATGGGTAGGAGCATTAAGCTTTGTTTAGATTAGTTCAATGACTGACTTGGATGGTGACTTAGACTTATCCACATTTCAAATTCACTTGGCGCTATAGACTTAAAACTTCTGAGGGTCCTCAGATCCCTGCTCTGATAGACCTTCAATGTCCTCCCACCACTCCACCTCCCACCCTCAATGATCTACAGCTGCTCAGAAGAACCTCTTGTTCCTAAAACAATGAAGATACATTTTTCAAAAGAGCCTCTGCACTTAAAAGACTAATCTAAAACACAGCTTAATACTGCTATGAGTATTTAATATTATTATGGTTGTCAGTTGATTTAAATATTTTAATGAGTGGCTTTATTACATTTCTGTCCTAAGGCTTTAAGAATAACACAATTGTAAAACTCCAATGTCCTTGTAGCCATATTTCTTTGGCATTTTAGTAGTTTGCGGAAAAGGTCAAATCATGGTTGTTATGGCTCACACCGACAGATGACAGCAACAGTGATTTTGTACAAAGAACCTTGAACTAGGTGGCAGGAGCCTTGCATTTAAATTCCATATCAAAACATCATGTTGTATACCTTCAATATATATACTTTTTATTCATCATTTATACCTCAATAAAGCTGGAGAAAATAAATAATATATAAAATGATGAAATACAGAACTAAACAAAGGGTATAACTATGTTAATAATTGAAAAAAATGATGGATGAAAAGTAAAAATTACAGCTGAGTAAAAAAATAAATAAATTCCAGATCTGCCACTCACCAGCTAGGTGACCTTGGATGAGCATCTTAGCCAATGTGAGCCTATGTTTTGTTATCTGTAAAATTAAGATAATGAGCCTGACTAAAACAGATTTTTGTGAATCAAACTGGATAACATGTGAATATATTTTCTTTTTCTTTTTCTTTTTTTTTTTCTTCTTTTTTTGAGAAGGAGTCTCACTCTGTCGCCCAGGCTGGAGTGCAGTGGCACTGTCTCTGCTCACTGCAAACTCCACCCCCCCAGGTTCAAGAGATTCAAGCAATTTTCCTGCCTCAGCCTCTCGAGTAGCTGGGGTTACAGGCATGCACTACCACACCCGGCTAATTTTTCTTTTTTGTCTTTTTAGTAGAGATGAGGTTTCACCATATTGGTCAGACTGGCCTCAAACTCCTGACCTTGTGATTCGCCCACCTTGGCTTCCCAAAGTGCTGGGATTGCAGGCGTGAGCCACTGTGCCCGGCTGTGAACATATTTTCTAAACTATAAAGTGAACAGCACATAGAAAAGATGTACACTCCTTTGTACAAGTGAAAAAATATGTAGTAATATGAAAAGTGTACAAGTGAAAAAATATGTAGTAATATGAAAAGCTGAATTCTAAGTTCTTTCATTCACAAAGACACACTGAGCTTCCACCATTCACCTAGGAGGAACTCTCCACCCCTTTCTGTCTCAGAGCCTGCTTGTATCAGCTGTGTCTGTGAGCAACATGGAGGAGCCACCCCATACCCATAGTGCCTTCACAGTGTCTGACACAAAGGACACCTGATACACACTTACTACACTGGAATAAACAGCCTTCCCTCCCACCAAAATTGTATTAAGCCTCTACTTCCAGGGCTCTCTGAAAGCTGCTGCATCCCATAGTCCAGAGAGATCACATGACTTACTATATGGCCTCCTGCAGCTAGCCTTTACCTTGAGTTTACGAACATCAGCAATGGCATCTGACCACAGGTTCCCTTGGCTTGGATGGTGACTTGGAATTACACACAATTCAAATTTGATTGGCTTTATAGACTTAAAACTTCTGCTCTTTTTATTAGAATTTGACCTCAGTATGGATCATAGATGCTTAGTTTCTCCTTCTCTTAATTTTTAGAGGTTGATTACTATAGCAGGAATTCTGTTGCTTTCTAAGATATTTATCCTTTTTAGTTTCATCCAGGACTGGGAAGATATCAAGGCAACAAGACTTGTGTATCAGTCACAGCCAGAGTCACTGGCAAATGGGACTATAGGTAAAATGCGACTGGACCCAGTTTTGGCCAATAAGTGGCACAGGAATTAGCAAAGGGTGACAAAGATTATATTGCTAGAAGAATTGGGCAAGGTTCAAGGAAGCCAGAAGCAGTAAGTTCAGTAGAGGCCAAGAGTTCTGTTTACCTGCTAAGAAAGGAGCAGACAGGGGCACTCAGATATCCTGGCAAACTTCTTGAAAGACAGAGCTGGTTAGACTGAGGATGTGTTCTGATTGCTGCCTCTGAGCTTCACTGTTAGCCACTCAGCATTCAGTTCTGCTGGATCTTTATCCCCTTCCTCTACCCCCATCACTTTTAGAGCTGGTGTTGGACCAACTAAACCCAAATACATAAAACCAAGGGGCAAAAATACATCTACAAATACAAATAAACAGGATTGGTACTATTACTATCAAAGTAGAGTTTAAGGCAACAGTATTAAGCAGAAGAGAGATATTTTATATAAATAAAACACACAGTTCAGCAAAAAGTAGTAAGCATTGTGAATCTTAAAATACCAAACTATCCAGCATCAATTTTTTTTTTTTTTTTTTTTGAGACAGAGTCTCGCTCTGTCACCCAGGCTGGGGTGCAGTGGCACGATCTCAGCTCACTGCAACCTCTGCCTCTTGAGTTCAAGCGATTCTCCTGCCTCAGCCTCTTGAGTAGTTGGGATTACAGGCACACATCACCATGCCTGGCTAATTTTTGTATTTTTAGTAGAGACGGAGTTTCCTCATGTTGGCCAGACTGGTCTCAAACCCATGACCTCAGATGATCTGCCCACTTCGTCCTCCCAAAGTGCTGGGATTACAGATGTGAGCCACCGTGCCCAGCCCAGCTTCAAAATTTATAAAGCAAAAATTATAGAACGAACAGGAGGACATGAAAATGGAGAGGAAAATTGGACCCACATAGTAGAGGGACTTGAATACTTCTGAAGGAATCTGTATTCTATAGGAGACAGGAAACAAAGCAATCTCTCTGGTCCTTGGGTGTGCCTTTGATTTTCCTGCTTGTGTCAAGCTCTGTTTGTGAGCAACCCCAGGAAGTTACCCTGCATCCCCAGTGTCAGCCACATTGGACACAGAGGCCACCTAGGACATACAACTACTCTAGAATAAATGGAAATGATCTCCATGACCCTGCTCCCCATCCAAACTAAATTCATTCTTGAAGATACATATCACAACTCATCTCTTATATCAAGGCTTCTCCCCACCCAATGTCCCCCATGACCTCCTTCTCCCACCTCTGAGCCCTTGGAAGGATCATCAGTAAAACTCTTTGGGAAATTAATCACACCCTGCTTGTGACCTATCTTCTTCTGTATTATCTATTTGAGCTGTTGCTTGAATCTTGCCTTATCACTTCACTTTTCACAAACTTGTTTTTATCTGCCAGACTTAGCTATATACCTCAGAGGCCTGATGTGGCCTGATATTTTTTGTTGTTGTTTACAGTAGCATCACCATCCTGCTAGAACAACTGCACACATAGAGTGCTTTCTGAGAAAGCGGACTCTGGGACAGTGGGTGGATGGGCCTGAAAGGCAAGAGGTTTTCTCTGATAGGAACCTGCTATGATCATACAAGGCAGGGGTAAGGAGATTTTCATGGTTAATACTATATGTCAAGTTGACATAGAGTATGCCCATAGGATGCTCAGATATCTGATTCAAAACATTATTTCTGGGTATGTCTGTGAGAATGTTTCTGGAAGAGACTAGCATTTGAATTGGCTGACTGAGTAAAAAAGATGGCTTTCCCCAACGTGGATGGGCATTATCCAATCTGTTGAGGACCTAAATAAAACAAAAAGGCAGAGGAAGATTGGATTTGTCCTCCCTCTGCTTGAATGCTTGAATGAAGAACACCAATCTTCTCGTACCATCGGTGCTCCTGGTTCTCAGGCTTTCAGACTCAGATAGGAATCTACACCAATGGCCCTCCAGTTATCAGAACTTCCATTTATACCAGTGACTTTCCTGGGGCTTCATCTTGCAGACAGAAGATCATGGGACTTCTCAGCCTTCAAATCACATGAGTCAATGCCTCATAATAATGATAATAATTTCAGATAGATAGATAGATAATCTGAAACAACTGTTTCAGTCAGATACGTGCATGTGTGTGTGTATATATATATATATTCTCCTATTTGTTCTGTTTATTTGTGTCTCTGGAGAACCCTGACTGATGCAGAGATGGTATTTGCTTATGCTGCAAGGAAATGATGCAAGTAAATTCTCAGGAAGAAACAGGGCTGAATGGGCTAAAAGGAGTAAGAGAGTTAAGGATATCTCTAGCTGATTTGGTTATGATCTGCAAGGTTCCAAGCATAGTGCTGACATCCATGACCCAAGATAAGCCCTCCATACCAAGAGGACACTATTAGCCAAAGGCCACTTGCTCAGTTGGTTCAGGACCAAATCATCCACTGCTTCTGACCCATGTAGGGATGGCACAGGGAAGGAGGAAGGGTAGCTCAGCAGAGGCCACTCTCATGCAAGCATTCTGCCTGTGCTCCTGGCACTTCCAGTGCCCCACCCCGCAGATTACCCAAGCCCTTTCCAGACCAAAAGATACAGATCCCTACGGAGGAGTGGAATACCCCTCTGGCTCCCAATATCAAAGATGAGATACAGACAAGCCCTGGCTAGAGCCCACCAGCTCTAGATGCCAGATCACAAATGGCTCCTCAGAAAGCACGATTCTCCCCTACTCCCCTGGTGTACTTATCAGCAGACACATGGCTCACCAGTGTAACTCTACCCCCATCCCAATGCACCTAATGGCAGTCCTTCCTCTGCTACCTGAACAAGACCCTCAGAAGCTGGCTTCTCCAGGTGCTCCAGGCAGAAGTAATGGCTCCCTCAAATCAATCAGTTTGTACTTCCCTGTGAAAGGCTGTATGGAAGAGGGAAAATCACAGGGACTTGAGAGTCAGAGAAACCTGGGTTAGCATCTTTGTGATCTTGAGCAAATCATCTCCCATATCTGGGCTGCATACCTAACAGGTTGTTGCCAGGGTTAAATGGCACCTAGCGCAATAGGCACTCAAGAAGCAGTAACAGTTATTGCTATCACTCTGTGCTGTGATAAAGTTCATCAAGGAAAAGTTCAGAAAGGTAAGCAATCTGTGAAGGTCTGGAGGACTGAAACAGGCTTCCTAAGGCTGGAGCAGAGCCTTACCCTGGTCGGCCTCTTGCACAGGTGAGGCTCATAATTGCCCAAAACATCCCTACAGAATACCCGGAAGAGGTTGAACTCCCCTTCCTGCTGGCCAAGCCTGGAGCCTGCATCTTATTTGCATACTGATTAACACTAGTTAGGAGAAATGCATGATCATGATCTTTGTCCTGCAAAGGCTAGGTAGAAACATAGTCAGCGTGAAGCAGAATAGTCTTTTAGCCAATTGGATATGCTTTCTCCCTGAAGCAACAACTGAGGAGGGCTTTGAACTCTGCTGGGAGCTTGCTAGCGTCTCAGGAAATTCTCTTGCAGGGACTGAGTCAATGAGCCATGCCCCTTCCGTGTGTACAGTTTCTACCTTTTGGCGATTTTGTTTGTTTGCTTGTTTGTTTGTTTGGAGACGGAGTCTCGCTCTGTCGCCAGGCTGGAGTGCAGTGGCACGATATTGGCTCACTGCAACCTCTGCCTCCCGGGTTCAAGTGATTCTTCTGCCTCAGTCTCCCGAGTAGCTGGGAGTACAGGCACGTGCCACCATACCCAGTTAATTTTTGTATTTTTAGTAGAGACGGGGTTTCACCATGTTAGCCAGGATGGTCTTGATCTCTTGACCTCGTGATCTGCCCACCTCGGCCTCCCAAAGTGCTGGGATTACAGGTGTGAGCCACTGCGCCCGGCCTTCTAAGGCATTTTTATAGCCATTTTCTCATCTGGTTCTCCAAATAACCCTGTGAGGTAGGTATGAATAAACCCACTTCACAGAGCAGGAGACTGCAGGCTCAGAAGGATAAAGAGATTAATCTAAAGTCATACACACACACATACACACACACACACACACACACACGCAGTTTTCAAGTTCAGATTCAAACAAATCTGTCTGGAGCCCCCAGAACTCATGCTTTCTACTCCACTCCACTACCTCTTAGTACTTCCTTCTCTCTTCTTTACTACCCTGCCAAAAAAGTCTATCTTTCTCTAATTCAGTCTTCTTTTCTGTGGCTCCTGCTCACCTAGGAGTTTATAGCCACAGAATCTAGCCAAGCCTTCAGGCCAGAAAAATGAAGATACCTACAAGCAGTGACCCGGCAGCTTCTGTTTTGAACAGTTTAATTTCAAAGGAAATGGACCTCACTTAACTACATTTCCTTTTCTATTTTTTCTAGCTATTAAAGAACTTGCATATCTAATAAATATTTAATAGGAATTTCCCTCCAGCTGAATTCAGACCCCTTAGCATCTCATTACCATGTCTTAGAATAGTATCCTCATTGTCACTTGCTTAATTATGCTCAGAAAGAGTTGAATTGTGTGGCTGTTGGGATCAGAAAGTGATTAAATTCACTTGGCAAGACTTTGGATATCTCATTATGATCCTCATTTAGCACTTCTAATGAAGTTATTTTTTTCCCCCAATACTGACTTGGGAAAGGCTTGTTCAGTGTAGCTAACTATTTCCCTAAGCCTTGCACAACTTCATACTGTGCCAGAAAAGATCAGAAGTTACTTCACACCTCATTTGCACTCCCCAAAAAACAGCCATCCAAAGTACAATGATATAAGGCCCTGGAAAAAGGGGTGGGGAAGTTAGACTTTGAGACACTTTCCAGATCACTGAGTCCAGTCCTGTCTGATGGTTGAATCACTTTTCCAGCAACAGTATCAAAGGCTAGTCCAGGTCCAGCTTGGATTCCTCCAATATCAGGAAATTCACTTGGCCTTAAGGCAGCCTGCTGTCTCTTTAAAGGACTCTGTAAAACCTTCATTACTTTCAATCATTGGTCCTCACACTGCTCTCCAGGTCATCCCTGGCTTTGTTTGAGAATAAATTATATCTTTTAGAAGATCCTTTGGTGATTTGGAGATTCATTCTAATGGCCACTTGAATTTTCTCTTCTATCAGTTAAGTATCCCCATTTCCTTCCTCCATTTCTCGCATGATGTGATTTCCAGTCCCTTTCTCATCTAAATAATACTCTCTTATCTTTCTTCTTCCCCCACTTTCTTCCACCCTTTTCTTCTTGAGTGCCTACCCTACTAAGTAAAAGCTATAAAGGTAGATGCTGGACATAGAGTAGTGAATATGTCAAATATGACCCCTGCCCTCCCTTCCAGGGCTTAGAATCTAGGTGGAGAGAGAAACAAGCACACAGACCTCTACAATGGTGATGTAAGCATTATGTGAGTAACAAAAGGTGGAGAAGTATCTGATATTTATTGAATGTTGACTTTGTGCCCAGCTGTATGAGAAGTACTTTCTATTATTTCACTTATTCTTCACAATACCCCAATTCTTCAGAGGAGGAAATTGAAGCACACAGAGGTTAAGTAATTTTCCCAAGATTACACAATAAGTAGCAGATCAAGGATATAAATCCATAGAATACACTGTTATTGTACTCTTTGAGTATAGAACCCAGATTTTGATTCAACACCTCAAGAGTCCTCTGATCAGTCAAGAAAGCACAGCACTTCACATCTGAATACTCTGTCTTTGCCTCCATCTGAACTCCTCTTTCTTGTCTTGGGAGCATGACCCTTCCAAATGCTGGTTCCTTTAAATGTGTTGACAACAAAACCCAGAGATTCTGTTTGCCTATTGTTCATCTCAAGCAACTCCTCTAAGCCCCCTTCCATCCTGCCCCTCCCCCAGCTTTCCCTCACAGAAGAGGTCCTGCTAGGCCCCTGCACCCAGGCCCACATGCCTGCAGCCCCAGGTTTGACCAGTAAGAATTGAATCCTGGAAGGGTGGCCTAAAGGAGGGTTCTGACTGATAGCCAGATGCTTCCCAACATCCCTGGGCCTTATTTTCAGACAAAAATGTTTCTTCTGCACATGAATGAAATAGATACAAGAGTGCCAGTCACAGGTTCCAGCCCAAACAAACTGTGTATTTTACTCATGCCTCTTCTTTGGTTGAACCTTTCTGATAAAAAGTTGACATGCCAGGGGTGAGGCCAGTAGGCAAACAGGTTTAAAAATGCATACTCTGACTTCCAAGGAGAGGTGAGATGGATCAAGGAATCTCCCTCTTATGGGTCTAGGGGTCCCCAAGCTGGAAATAAAGGAAAATCTTGAGCTCCTTCAAGGGAAATTCTAGGCACCTAGTTAGCCCTGAGAAGTAAATAAGCAATTTGATAAGCAAGAAAGTAATAGCAGCTTAAAACACTAGCCAAGGAAGTTAGAGTCAGGAAGTATTTGGCTCCCCTCTGGTAAGACAGAACTGAAGACTGAACTCTGACCACTATCCTTTGTTCTAAATTTCTTCCTGAGGAGCCTGGAGGGAGTCACACCCATGAGCCAGAGCTATCATTATTTTCGGCTGATCCCAAATTTTTAAAAAATATTTCTCTTCCTTAACCAATTGCAAATCAGAAAATCTTTTACTCTACCTATAACCTATAAGCCACTGCTTCAAGATGTCTCACCCTTTTAGGCCAAAACCAATGTGTAATCTCTATGTATTGATTTGTGATTTTGCCTACAACTTCTGCTTTCCTGAAATTTACCCCCCTTTAAAAAATTTGCTTGCAAGCTCTCAGGGAGGTCTGGATTTGAGCATTAGCTGCCCAGTCCTTCTTGCTTAGTGCCCTGCAAATAAATATCCTCTTTTCTCCCACTGCAAACTTTGATGTTAATATCTGGTTTTCCTGTGCCCTTTAAGCAGATCCCAGTTCAGTTCTAAAACAGAAGCTACTCCTTGGATGAGAAGAATCAATCTGAAAACTAAAATGGGTCACCCCAGTTCTGTCACCAAGTTGCACTGTGAGCTTGAACAAGTCTCTTTCCCTACCTAGGTCTTTCATTTCTTAAATAATGAGTGGTTTAAGCAAGCCAATTTCCATGGGCCCCTCTAGCTTTAAGATATGCTGGGTTCCAGTCCATTTATTAAGAACTTTCTCTTTCAAGAACATCTGTAAGTGCCTACAAAGTGCAAATCCCTGTAAAGGGGTAAACTCAATTCTAGGGAAGAATTATTGAGGAGCCAGAAGCAACCATTGTGATGAAAAATCTCAGCCCTCCCTAAGACCTCCTTTTTGCCCTATTGGTCGCTTTTTACAAGCCTAGCCCCATGTCCTTAGAAGCACCAGTACCACACAGCAGGGCAGAAAGAGGAAGTCCCAACCTCAACTATAAACTGGTTTCTAGTAGCTTTCAGGCTATGCCCCCAGAAATAAGCCAGCCATCTTGACTCTGGAACTAGAGCTCCTTCTAATTTGCTTCTTCCCGAGAAAGGTAGGAGAATTAAATGCAATCCCTGACCTGCCAAACTCAAATTAAGATGACATTCCAAAAACACATGGAACCATTGTCAGTATTCACCACTGTTAGAGTTATCATCTGTCCTCAAACAGAATAGGAGAGCAGAGTGCTCATATTTGGAAACAAAAGGTATGCCTCAAAGTAATATGAAAAGGTATCACTGGGATTGGCCTGTCAGCTGACAGCACAAAGGCCAAACAAGCTGGTACCCACTTGGGTGAATACACAGAGTCTGGCCCACATTCCCTAAGCACTAATGATGAGTGCATAATTATTTCAGGGTTGATTAGACTTAGGGATGCTCATCTGTCTCTCGAAAGCTCCAATGGTCATAAGAAAGAAAACCAAAAAGGCTCTTTACTGTATTGTAATAAGGAAATAAAACTGCCAAGGAACCTAGACATTTTGGGTCCCTGAGAAGCCAACTTGCCATTAGAAAGTTGCTTGGGCAACATGGAGGCACAACTATAGATCCTTCGTATGGATTGTATCTATCAGGGGCTTGAATGCTTCCCTGGGCACATGAGGAAGTTGAACAAGGTGAAACAGAGGAGTTCCTTTATCCCCCTTGTAGGGCATGCGACAGGGGTGTGGCTCGCTTCTTAGGTGCCCCATTGCTCAAACCCCGAGGGGGAGCACGCAGATGGGCAGGTCATGCGGAGCGCTTTGGGGCTCCATCCCTACGGCAGTGTCTAGGGTTGACTGTTCACAGCTCCTGAAGCCCCAGTGGTTGTGTGTTACAGTGTCCTCTTTCAGTTTTGCTGTCTGCAGGTGGCTTGTGTTAATCAGCTCAATTAGACCCTCTGCTTCATCTCAAAGACAGAGGGCTTTCTGTATCCCAGATTCTTACCCTAGCGTACCAGAAAAATCGGACCACTCATGGGCTTGGAGGATGGGTGAAAGGTTTTATTGAATGATGGAAATAGCTCTCAGTGAGATGGATGGGGAGGCCAGAAGGGAGATGGATTGGGAAGGTAGTCTTCTCCTGGAGTCGAACCACCCAGTGCCTGGAACCTCTTCCGACTGCCCCCAACCAAATTCCATGTTGTCCCACTGTTGATGGCCTGCCAGCATCTGCTGGTGTCTGTCAGTGTGCTCTTCTGCTCCTCTGCTCCTCTCAACGTCCAGCTGCTTGTGCATGTGCCTGCTAGGGTCTTGGGGTTTTTATGGGCACAGGATGGGGGCATGGTAGGCCAGAGTGGTTTTGGAAAATGCAACATTTGGGCACAAAAACAGAAATGCCTGCCCTCACTTAGGTCCATGGCACAGGCCCAAGGGTGGAGCCCTCTCCAGGGACACTGCCCTTCTCTACCCAGCACTTTCCTGCCCACCCTCCTGTATCAAAGGCAGTCTTGGATCTCCTACTCAGCACTTAAAATGCGTAGAATAACCACAAGTTCTTCTCAGGTTTGCAAATCACATCCTAAGAGAGTTCTATCTCTCCCTCTAGACTCAAACTCCCACACATGTCCTCTTCTCCACCTTCAGCATCTTGCACACCACTTTCACTTCTCAGTTCTCTGCCTTTCCACCAATGCAGCCACCACCACTTGGCTACCAAGGCTTTGAAGGCAGGCTCCATTAAGTAGTCCTTGCTTTTCCCAGTTCTTCTTCCTAGGCCTCCATATTTTTTATGCAGTGATTACAGTGCAAAAACAGCCCTAAGTGCTAAGTTAACCCTTAGTACTGCCTTTGAATCTGCTGCTGCTGCTTCTTTCAGGAAAAAATGAAACATTTTACTAGACATTTGTAACCGAACAGAGTCTCATTATCCAATGGCCAAAACCTCTTATAACAACTACAACTGATAGGACCATAGTCCTAATAAACTTGTATATTTGAATAAAGTGGCTTTGCTTTCATGATACTTTCCCACAGGTTTACCAATCCCAACCCAGCACTAACAATGTGAAGACCACAGGTGGGCAGACTGGCACTGGACATGTACAGTATAGAAAGTCAGAGGACTACATTCTAGAGCCTGGGCTGACCTTGATTAAGTAAATGACCTTGGATAACTCCTTTTGCCTTGCTGAATGTTACTATGGCCCTCTTGTCAGAATGGGCTTATGGAAGACAGGTGACTAATGGGGCTTTTGCTCAAATCCATTTTACAGTGGGCCCAGTGGGTTCCTGAACCTATATTGCAGTTATTTCCCCAGATCCAGATGCATAGCTGGAATAGACAGATTAAGCAATGGCTGAATCCCCACATTTGTTCACTGACTTTTGGAATGATGGCTGTTATGGTGGGAAAAGCCAGATGGAAGCCATTAGGACTTCCTCTACCTAGAAAAAGAGTAAATCAAAATCAACCCTTGGAGGGATCTCAGAGATTAGTGCCACCATCAAGGACTTGAAAGATGCACAGGTGGCAATTCCCACCACATCTCCATTCAGCTCTACTACATGACCTGTGTGAAAGACAGATGGATCTTACAGAATTACAGTAGACTTAACCATGTGGTGACTCAGATTAGAGCTGCTGTACCAGGTGTGGTTTCATTGCTTGAGCATCTTAACAATCCTCTGGTACCTGGTATGCAGCTATTGATCTGTACAGCTGTTCCATAACTGTCCATAAGGCCCACCAGAAAAAAATTTGCTTTCAGCTGGCAAGGAAGAAGCAATATATCTTCACTGCGTTACCTCAGGGATATATCAGCTGTCCAGCACTATGTCACAATTTAGTTTGAAGGGAACTTGATCACCTTTCACTTTACACGATATCACACTGATCCATTACATTGATGACATGATGTTGATTAAATCTAGTGAGCAGGAAATGGCAACTAGTCTAGACTTACTGGTAAGACATTTACATGTCAGAAGGTAGAAAATATATCTGACTAAAATACAGGCATCTTCTTCAATGAAATTTCCAGGAGTTCAGTGGTGTAGGGCACATCAAGGTACTCTTTCTAAGGTGAAGGATAAGTTTTTGCATCTGGCTTTTCCTAACAAAAAAAGAGGCACAATACCTAGTGGACCTGCTTGGATTTGGGAGGCAACATATTCTTCATTTGGGTATGTCACTCTGGCCCATTTACCCAGTGACCTAAAAAGCTGTTACTTTTGAGTGGGATCCAGAACAGGAGAAGGTTCTGCCACAGGTCCAGGCTGCTGTGCAAGCTGCTCTGCCATTTGGGCCACAAGATCCAGCAAATCCAATGGTGCTTAAAGAGGCCCCTTTAAGTGAATGGCAGTGCAGGCCTTTGAGATTTGGGAGCAAGGCCCTGCCATCATTCGCAGGTAACTACTGTCCTTTTGAGAGGCAGCTCTTGCCTTGCTACTAGACCTTAGTAAAAACTGCATGCTTGACCAAGGGCCACCTAGTTATCACAAAACCTGAGTTGCTAATCATGAACTGGATGTCATCTGACCACCAAGTCATAAAGTTGGGCATGTAGAGCAGCATTCCATCCAATGGAAGTGGTGTATATTTGATCAGGACTGAGTAGGCCCTGAAGGCACAAATAAGCTACATCAAGAAGTAACCCAAATACCCATGGGCCCAACTCTTGCTACACTGGCTTCTCTCTCCCAGCCTGCACCTATGGCTTCATGGGGGTTCTCTACAATCAGCTGAAAGAGGAATAGAAGACTAGGGCCTGGGTTACAGATAGTTCTGCATAACATACAGTCTCTACCAAAAAAGTGGATAGCTGCAGCACTGCAGTCCCTTTTGGGGACATTCCTGAAGGAAAGTGGTTAAGGGAAATCTCAATCAGTGAACTTTGAACAGTGCACCTGATTGTGCACTTTGCTTGAAAGGAGAAATGGCGAAGATGGCCGAATAGGAACAGCTCCAGTCTCCATCTCCCAGCGCGAGCGACACAGAAGACCGGTGATTTCTGCATTTTCAACTGAGGTACTGGGGTCATCTCACTCGGGAGTGCCGGACAATTGGTGCTGGTCAGCTGCTGCAGCCTGACCAGAGAGAGCTGAAGCAGGGCGAGGCATCGCCTCACCTGGGAAGCGCAAGGGGGAAGGGAGTCCCTTTTCCTAGCCAGGGGAACTGAGACACAGAACACCTGGAAAATCGGGTAACTCCCACCCCAATACTGCGCTGTAAGCACACCGGCACACCAGGAGAATATATCCCATACCTGGCCGGGAGGGTCCCACGCCCACGGAGCCTCCCTCCTTGCTAACACAGCAGTCTGCGGCAATCTAACCGCAAGGCAGCAGCGAGGCTGGGGGAGGGGCGCCCGCCATCGCTGAGGCTTAAGTAGGTAAACAAAGCCGCTGGGAAGCTCGAACTGGGTGGAGCTCACAGCAGCTCAAGGAAACCTGCCTGTCTCTGTAGACTCCGCCTCTGGGGACAGGGAACAGCTAAAAAATAACAGGGGAAGCAGCAGAGGCCTGTGCAGACCCAAACGACTCTGTCTGACAGCTTTGAAGAGAGCAGTGGATCTCCCAACACGGAGGTTGAGATCTGAGAAGGGGCAGGCTGCCTGCTCAAGTGCGTCCCTGAACCCTGAGTAGCCTAACTGGGAGACATCCCCCACTAGGGGCAGTCTGACACCCCACACCTCACAGGGTGGAGTATACCCCTGAGAGGAAGCTTCCAAAGCAAGAATCAGACAGGTGCACTCACTGTTCAGCAATATTCTATCTTCTGCAACCTCTGCTGCTGATACCCAGACAAACAGGGTCTGGAGTGGACCTCAAGCAATCTCCAACAGACCTATAGCTGAGGGTCCTGACTGTCAGAAGGAAAACTATCAAACAGGAAGGACACCTATACCAAAACCCCATCAGTACATCACCATCATCAAAGACCAGAGACAGATAAAACCATAAAGATGGGGAAAAAGCAGGGCAGAAAAGCTGGAAATTCAAAAAATAAGAGTGCATCTCCCCCTGCAAAGGAGCACAGCCCATCGCCAGCAACAGATCAAAGTCGGTCAGAGAATGACTTTGACGAGATGAGAGAGGAAGGCTTCAGTCCATCAAACCTCTCAGAGCTAAAGGAGGAATTACGTACCCAGCGCAAAGAAACTAAAAATCTTGAAAAAAGAGTGGAAGAATTGATAACTAGAATAATTAATGCAGAGAAGGTCATAAACGAAATGACAGAGATGAAAACCATGACACGAGAAATACGTGACAAATGCACAAGCTTCAGTAACCGAGTTGATCAACTGGAAGAAAGAGTATCAGCGATTGAGGATCAAATGAATGAAATGAAGCGAGAAGAGAAACCAAAAGAAAAAAGAAGAAAAAGAAATGAACAAAGCCTGCAAGAAGTATGGGATTATGTCAAAAGACCAAATCTACGTCTGATTGGGGTGCCTGAAAGTGAGGGGGAAAATGGAACCAAATTGGAAAACACTCTTCAGGATATCATCCAGGAGAACTTCCCCAACCTAGCAGGGCAGGCCAACATTCAAATTCAGGAAATACAGAGAACGCCACAAAGATACTCCTCCAGAAGAGCAACTCCAAGACACATAATTGCCAGATTCACCAAAGTTGAAATGAAGGAAAAAATCTTAAGGGCAGCCAGAGAGAAAGGTCGGGTTACCCACAAAGGGAAGCCCATCAGACTGACAGCAGATCTCTCGGCAGAAACTCTACAAGCCAGAAGAGAGTGGGGGCCAATATTCAACGTTCTTAAAGAAAAGAATTTTAAACCCAGAATTTCATATCCAGCCAAACTAAGTTTCATAAGTGAAGGAGAAATAAAATTCTTTACAGATAAGCAAATGCTTAGAGATTTTGTCACCACCAGGCCTGCCTTACAAGAGACCCTGAAGGAAGCCCTAAACATGGAAAGGAACAACCGGTACCAGCCATTGCAAAAACATGCCAAAATGTAAAGACCATCGAGCCTAGGAAGAAACTGCATCAACTAATGAGCAAAATAACCAGTTAATATCATAATGGCAGGATCAAG